>NC_084535.1:12791865-13091865 GCF_024500275.1 Phycodurus eques
ATGACTACTTTTTACTTGAGTCATATTATTCTAAAGTAAAAGTACTCTTACTTGAGTACAATATTTGGCTACTCTAGCCACCTCTGGTGCTAAGGCATCTCATGCTATCGATCTCTTGCTGGTAACATTGAGTCCGGTGCGCATCGAATGCCGAGTTTCCCTAACAGCGCAGGGGAATCCACTGTATATAAGACTGGCTTTGCTCACATAGCCCCGTGAGCTGCAGACTCTGAGGCTAATGCTAACGCGTGCAAACGTGTCCGCAGGAGCTAGTCGGCAATTTGAAACCATAGGATTCTTCCGGCTCCCACACAGTCGCGCGCAAACAACTTGTTGGAAGGCAAGCAGTCACTTGCTGACTGTCGTTTTTTTTGGTAGTGGCCTTTAAGACACCATATGAAATGAGCGCTGTTGCATAACTTTATTTTTTGTGTGTGTGTGTGTGTGTGTGTGTAATGTGTTCTGACAGGTTGGTTGGAGGTCTTCTGTCTCTGAGCCCAGACTACGGTTTTGTGCTGGAAGATGATGAAGGCATCTGCGGCTATGCTCTGGGCACCGTGGACGTCAACCCCTTTATCAAGAAATGTGAGATTAGCTGGATTCCTTTCATGCAAGAGAAGTACCACAAACCTGATGGTCAAAAAGAACTCACGGAGGCTGAGGTAACTTGTTCTCCCCGCTTTTTCACGTGACCTTCAATTGCTCACTTCTCTGCCCGTCTCTCCGTAGAAGATGATTTTGAGTTTCCATGAGGAAGAGGAGGGTCTTCCAGAATCGTTTCTGTCCAACTTCCCCTCCCTCATCAAGGTTGACATCCATGCCAAGGTCACTGATCCCAGTGTGGCCAAAAGCATGATGGGATGTCTGTTATCTTCTCTTAAGGCCAACGGTAAGTGGCGGCCATGAACACCACTCTACCTACAACATACAGTCCACACAAAAATCCCCGGCTATCGGGTGACATTTCAGGATAATGGTAATAATAGTAATCCTACATTTTATTGTAAGTGCCTTTCAGGAAACCCAAGGACACTGAACAATAAAATAGTGGTTAAAATCACATAGAGGGAAAATGAATATGAGATGAGCCTAAAATGCACTATAACCTTTGCAGGTGAATTTAATTTGACCTTCTCGAAACCTTTTGAATGCACATGTCCAACTGTTCAATATATCAGTACTTTTTCCACTGCTTTGCATTGTCTTACAAGAAACTGAACGGCAAAATTTATAACAGATTTTTGAGCCGTGAATCAACCAATACTTTTCCTTGTTCAATTAGAACTTGTATTTAAACAGTCCTCTTCGTCATGCTGTTCACATTTTGGCATCATGGGAGGGACCAAGATGACACCTAACAACTGAGCAACAGTACCTACCTGGCCATTGCGAGGCTTCAAACAGCATGTTGAAGCCTCGCATCAGCTGGTTGCAACAGAGAGACTTGAAGAGTTAGAAAAACAGAAATGGATGTCCTTTGAAATAAAAAAAAAACGTATACGTTTTGTCAGTTATGGTATCGCTATACATGATTTTGGAGACTTGTTTTAAACACACCGCTGTGCCTTTTCTGTTATCTCCAGGCTCCCAAGGTGCTTTCTGTAAGGTTCGCCAGACTGATAAGAGAATGTTGGACTTCTACAGTAAGCTTGGATGCTTTGAGGTGGCCAAGATGGAGGGCTTTCCCAAAGATGTCATCATAATGGGCCGAAGCTTATGAGGAAATGTTATGAGTACAGACTGAGAGATTGATTGCAAGCAGCAGTCAACACAAAACCTTCATGAGACACAACTTTCATGATGGTTTCGATGCTAAATGACTGTGCTTGCAGGAACACCTGTTTGTTTTAAGCACTGCGAATCCCTGTTGTAGGATGATGGCAAGCCAACACGACCAGTTGAGATGAGCCAGCATGGAAGAGTCTTTACATCTGGAGCCCCAACACTCGTACACCACCAGGAGGCAGGAAGCGCCTCCTTTTTTTGCTGACTTAATCCAGCAGCCATCATCACATAGATATGACCCACATGCCCTTGGCGAAAGTGTCAGCATTACAAACACACATGGAGCTGTGACAGGAGGGCAGCGCGTCCACTCGGACACGATTCACAATGTCACGTTCTCGCCGACTCATCGCTGCGCCACAATTACTCCACAGTTGACTTTATTTGTACAGGAAAGTGGCGCTGAGATGAAACACACAGAATTTGAACTTGCAAGATCATCGCACACCAGAGTAGATCTTTTAAGCGGTCTTCTTTCGAAGCAATAGAGAAGTGCTCATTTATGCTCAACGCTTTGTTTTTGTTTTCTTGCGCTGGTGAACATTTTGCCTTTTGGTTCTTTGCCTTTGATTGTTTAGGATTCTAACACAAGACCTCAGTGTCTTCTGTGTCACTGCCTTCTAATGCTGATACAAGGAGGCTTTGGTGATTTTGGAAATTGTCTCTCAGAAGGCCTCCATTTATGTAAAATTACACATTGACTTAATTTATGGAATTCTTTCTTTTTCATTATAAATTTTTTGGTTATTGTTTTGCTCTTCCCCCAATTGTTTACTGATCTAAATCAGGGGTGAGGGATCTTGTTTCCTATGACGGACGAGTTCACTTTTTATTAAGTCCTTCGAGTGGCATACTACATTTGTGGGAAAAAATACAATGCAACAAGAAAACCTGTTTATCATAAGGTAATATGATCATTTGTGGGTGGAATGTTTTGGCAGTTCCTCTGAGGTTGTATTTGTTTCTAGAATCGCATGGTGGAAAGCTTTCAAGGCCTGCATATGGGCCACAGGCTGTAGGTCCTCCACCCCTGTTCTAAAATTATAAAATTTACCACGGGACCAAAAATCTGTCAAGTTCCAACCCCCTTTATTGTAGAAAACATGCAGCTTTTTACATTGGAATAACTGCTCAGTTCCTTCCCGACCACTTTATCATTACCTGGTGGGCACATCAGCGGGTTATGTGGGCTGCGGAATATTTCACATTGCGAAATAATCCTTTTCCATGCTGAGTTGCCTCGTGCCCAGGACTGTTGCTTTGGCATTAATGGCTGCAGCTCAGCACCCATAGGAGTGATCTGGTTGTTCTGTCACCAAAGTGGCACTTTAGGTTGTTTTTTTTCTGTCTAATTCATGTTGAATGTGTTGCCTTCTGATGTATTTCTCAAGTTTGTTGTAAAAACCTATATAGTGAAGAAACAAGCACTTTGGTTAAAAAAAATAAAAAGTTGTTAAAAAAAATTCTGTTACACTTTAGCGGGTCATGGTAGTCATTTGGGATAACTTATAACAAGCCACATAGATGAAGATGCATGCCACTCACCTCTGTGAGCGTGATACTGTAGGTACAGGTATTAAACGCTGTCAATAAGTTATTTTGTATACCTTTATTGAAATGGTGTCAGGCATTCTGTTTGGCTTGAAGGAAAAGAAAACTTACTGATCCCTTTCCTCAACAGCTACTCTTCGAAAGTCACCGTTTGAGATGAACGTAGACTTATTTTCACGCTTGTCACATGATTTTAGTCCCCGTTTGATGGCGTTTTCTCCTCTTGACACTGATGGGTTGTGACTGAGTGAAAGGGCTCATATTGTGTTGTACATTTTCATTAATGCAAGTTTAGGGGCAGTTTACAACATGTAAAATTTGTAAGATTCATAATGTTGACAATTAATAAACCATTTTAAATGATTGTGTGTCTCAGTTGTCCAAGGCCCACCAACTTTTAATGTAATGCTTCTTTAAACAACACCTCACATCAGCACTATGTTTAATGTGTCCACATTAGACCACCTCTACAAGAGCGGAAGCCACAAATAACACACACGACGTTTGACTGTGAAGTTAAAACATAAGCATTATGTATTGGTACGCTTTCGTGACAGATTTGACAAAGGGGGAGGCAGGGAGCAGGCAGGAAACGTGGCGCGCGTTGATGGCGTCATATACACGCTACAATCAGGCGACGTTTTTGGGGGGACCGTGCAAGGTCCATTTGGCTCAACGTGTTGTCAACAAATCACTTTTCGGCGCTTTCGCCTCACCAGCAGAATGTCTTTCAGAGACGATGAATCCTCAGATGTCGGCCTTTCGGGTCAAACAAAGCTGGAGAGCTTCCTGTTCAGTGAGAAATTTAAAGTAGTTTGAATACATAGGGAATTCTGTTTGCTAGCTTAACTCCTGGCGCGCACGTGGGCTTGGAAACGGCGTCTGGCGCCTAATGTTAAACCTCACTGCAATTACGTGCCTGTACGTGATATTGCCACGAAATGACAAGTGTTGTGACGCTGTGTTTTATATCGCTGTGTGTGTTTTGTAGGTTGTGAGCTCTCCTCCAAAGTTCCCTTCTACTGCTTCCAAGGAGACGAGGACGACGACCTGGAGCACTTCATTGAGCTCAGAACGGTATAGCAGATGCCTTTTAGATATACATAATTTTGTGTATGAAAGGTTACGTGATGCCACGATGGTCCGACAGGTTTGTCTAGGGGAAGGTGCCCAGGAGGAGAATAACGTGGTGGAGGTAACAGCCATGAACCACCAAGGAAAGACAACTTCAGTGCCCATTGCGAACCTTCACATCAGCTGCCTGCCAATGGTATTGTCTAATCCAGTGGTTGTCGTTTTTATTTTTTTTATTTTATTTTATCCCCCCACCAAGTCCCACCTAAAATATTTAGTTCTCTGACTACTGTACCAACATTAAAATACAGTAACGAAGTGTGTATCAAAATCTATAACTCTATGCACATTTTGAGCATGAACACTGTGCTTAAATATGGGAAAAGGAAAAAAAAGCGTACCTAAATGTCAGTGTCATTTTATTCAAGTCCTCTGTGCTGTTTCTGCTTCTGCCAATTCGATTGGCAGAAGCAGAAACCGCTGCAGTTATTCAAATGTCAATTAGGGCTTGGTCATATGGTCTCCTGTATAATGAATGAATAGGGGGAATTATTATATTGAATAATTTTGATTATTACAAAAAATTTTTTGTGTCTATTCTTTTTCCAGGTGAGCTTGGGTGAGTTTGAGCTAAAAGCACCAGTGACGATCCGCTTGAAGGCTGGCACAGGACCAGTGACCATCAGCGGCCTCCACCTTATTGGTAATGCAGAGCTGACAAATGTTACGGAACGTCCATACTTTGTTACTCGTTACAGTCGTGACACCGATTGTTCCGGATATTGGGGGGGCGGAGGAATCCAGCGTCCAACTTTACCGGCCAATACGCCAGTGTCCAGCCACCGTGACGAAAATTTCATAAATGAATTGCATGAAATCAACACAATTTTGTTTCAAATAAAAAAAGGGCGGACAAAGCTGCTTCGGGGCACACTTTGATTCCACCCACCGGCTACCAAGCCGTGGAGGCGAAAGCTCTCATGGCGTTATCGTGTCATGAAGTCGCAAAATACTGAAATAAGTGATTAAGTGATAGTTGTCACAAAGGTCTCGCTGGAAACGTGTTATAGCAGAGCATAACCCAAGTTTGAATACCAAAATAACAAGCCAATGAATGCGTGTCTGGAGATCTAAATGTAAAAAAAATTCACAGCCTCTGAACTGGAAATTAATCCATATGTCATCTGAGAACGGTTCAGGTTAAACTTATTATTATTAATAAATATTTGCAATATATAAAATAAGATGACATTTATTCGTCCCATAATTGGTATCAGTCACAATTGTGAATATAGGAAATCTAAATATATAATAGCATGCAAGAGAAGACATCTGTACAAGTACTTGCACTAAATAGAAATCTCAATTATTGTCCATGCATAAACTGTCCAATTCAATCTATCAGCGAAGTTGCTTGTTTGCGAAATAGAGTGCTGAGTTTGAATTGACTTTTGAGATCTGATTTAATAAGCTTGTTTTTTTTTTGGTTTTTTTTGTTGTTTTTTTTTACCAAGGTTGAAAACAGACTTGGTAAAGGCGAATTAATCAACACAGATACATTTGATGATGTCATGTCAAAATCTCACTTACTTAGATTCCGGCTGCAACTGAATCTGCCGTTAAAAGGTTGATGCAATAAAAACTTTAAAATAACAAATATTGAAGCCATAATTTACGGTTATGATTATAGTTTTTGTTTATATATTTATTGTCGATAAATGGTTTTATTTTTTTAATTTAAAATAAATTCACTAACCAATGACATAAATTGAATAAATACATTTAAAATAACCAATTTTAGGAAAAGATGGCTAAAAAAATGAAACTGTTATAGGAGTCTTGTAAATTCCTTGTGGGCCAGATTAAAGAACAGAGCGGTCCATGTGTGACCCATGGGTCGGACTTTGCCCACCATTACCCTAGACCCGCTGTGCACGCCCCTTCGTGTCGAGCGCAATTGTTGCCACGCATCTAATTACGTTAGTAACTTGCATCGGGAAGTTCTGTCTAAAAGGCTTGGGCAAATTAATCTCGGCTCTCCTGTCACTCCTTTGATGCGCCAATGACCCGGAATGCAGTGTGAAAGTGATTTGCTTTGCTTTCTTCTTCCGTTCAGCTTCAGAGGTGGAAGAATCAGACTTGGAGGAAGAAGAGGAGGAAGATGAGGATGACATGGAAGAAGAAGACATCAGTCCCGTCAAACCAGCAAAGAAGAAGCAGCAGCAGCAGCTGCAGTAGCCCTTGCCTCAGAGGTGGCGGTTGGGGCTTTTAGTTCTCCCTTGCTGATACGTTTCAGGAAATAATTCACGGACACTGCCGGCCACGTTGGCACAGGACATTACCAAACACCCGCGTCAGTTGTATTCCTGGTGGCAACCCAACATACTCCTCGGGTGAATCACCCTCGTTCTCTCAAGCTCTTATTCACACCACAAGCCTGAACTGTGGATATGATCTGCTGTTGCTATCAAATGTTACCTATTGTTTTCATTGTATATAACAGTAAGTCACCACCTGTGATGAGAAGACACATCTGTTATATTTTAACAGTAAAAGTGTTGTTTTTGTTCCTGTGTTACAGTAAGGGATCCGAGATCATTGACTTTTCTTAGTCACAAACACATTTTGTAGTTTAAAAATAGTTTTTCAACATGAAATGTTAAAACAATAAAATTTTGTATTCATAATGAATGCGTCAGAAAGCATTTCGTCATTTATCTTTCCTTATGATCAGCAGTAGCAACTCTTTTTATGGTGACATTGTTTTGAATTTAGTTTGCTGTGGCATTTAATTTTAGTTATGGTGACTTAATTTGACTTAAAATTCAAGCATTTTAAGTGCTTAAAATTATTTCTTAACCAGCAAGTTTGATTAACATGCACATTTTCTGTTTTCTATTGCTTTTGCAAGGCAAACATCTGCTGAACTTAATGTTCTCTATTGAGTTAAATTGCTAATTCAGGGTGTTTCCTGCCTGTCCTCCATGTAGCTCCACCAACGAGCACAATGAATACATGTTGAAGTCCCGTCAGCATGTGTAAACATGCATGTTAGGTTCACCGACAACTAGATTGTCCGTACGGATGAATTTACTGTATGTGCCCTGTGATTTGACTGGCGAACAGTCCAGGATGTAGCCCGCCTCTCACCTGATTGAAAAGTTTCCGCCCCAAAACGTAATCGTCACTGGGATGAGTTTTAGGGAGACCAGTATTTGTTTAGGGGGGATAGCAATTACTACCAAATATTTTGTGGGGGCATGACAAGTTTTTAAGGGGGCTGAAACCCTAAAATAGGCCTTGCTTCACTACTGATTATACCTACAGTATTTGTTATATACATACCGGCCACAACATTAAGTACACCTGCACAAACTATGAAACCGTCCCGATTCAGTTCTCAGACCTTGGGTGTGCAAGGTATAGCCCGCGGGCCACATGCGGCCCACTCCATTCTTTAATCCAGCTACTGAATATTTACATTAATAAGAGTGCTGCAATATTTGTTGCATTGCGTAACAAGACCAAAGTCGGGGTGCAGGGGAGCTCTGTCTTTGAGCTCCACGGTTGAAGTCAGGAATATTGCCCCGTCCATCACACAAAAACTCTACCACAATGTTCGATGGTGGAACCACCCAATGAGGTCTCTGGTGAGTGAATGTGTAGTTGCAATTTATCCACCGATGATCTACTGCAGAACAGAACAGCCTCTGTCCTAGCATTAAATGGAGTTAATAAATTAATCATTATCAAGTAATGAAAAGTAACATTCTGGCCCTGTTGTTCACTGTGTGAACGTTTTGTGTGTAATACAGCAGGCCTTACATGTAAAATACAGGACAGAAAGGCTAATGTTGGTTGGTCATGTACGGTATATTCCGTGGAGTTCCTGTATTTTTTTAACGATCGGCTGATCAGTCCAATCAAATCCAAAACCTTTCTCTGTAACATCTTGAGAAGTTTAGCCCTCCAGCTTTCTCCAGTGTCAACCCGACAAGGAGCCATGACTGCCTGTCGGACCACTACTGGAATCTTCCATCGTGCTGGTGTTTGCTGTTAAGCTTTCAGCTGGTGGCCACTTGCCAACGGTAGCTGCTCTTGCCTAACATGGCGCCTTAAAATGAGCAGGGCATAGAAAGTGCAAAATTGCCGCGCTTTTCAGCGAATAGCTGCTAGTTAGGTCCCAAAGAAAAAATAGCGAATGGTGAATCGCGAATAGGCAGGGGTTTACTGTGTTGCTGAACTATACGTTTCATCCCCTTGTATTTCTGCATTACAGGGTGTAACATGGACTACTTTAGAGGTAGAAAAGTGCAGGTCACTTAAAATAAAGTCAGCATCCATTACCTCAAAGAAGCGGGGGGGGGGGGGGAAAGTACTTTATTGAACGCACCTTCCACCTTTCTCAATAACTGGCGTCACTTCAATATAATGTGAAATCTCAGTGTCACCACAGCAACGGCTCACGTGCACCACTTGATTCACTCTCAACAACAGATACAGCTTTTTCACCACCTGAAAGGTCTTTAAATTTTCATCTGATACGTCTATCAAATTTCAGTGTGTGTGTGTGCGCGCGTATGTACACGTTTAAACCCAAAAGGGTTTGCAAAGCCTTGTACAGATGAAGGTTAGCATTCTGCATGTGAGCTTTATCATCATTCTGCATACTTCCTGCTGTATGCATACAAGGAATGTCACGTTTCCCCCTCAACACTTAACTCTTTTGGACGTCCTGTCTGCAGGCTTTCTAATTGTATCATACCAGGAAGATATTCAGAAATATGAGTTTACAGAAGACAAGTCTTTATCTAGATTCAAATTTTTTTTATGTATTTGTAATTGGAATTCACATATTGTGTGCGACAAAGATGAGGCATTAAAGCAGCAATCTGGCAGTTGGAAGGTTGCTGGTTAATATTTCAGTAACTGCATGTATTTAAAAAAAAAATACAAAAATTAAAAGATTTTTCGTGTGTTTCGGCCTCATTAACATTAGTGATGTAAGTAGACGTTAATGTGATAAGTGCAGTATATTTCAGCTAACTTTGGGCCCGGGAGAGCACTGCATGCTCGCTCGCCCTCAATCTCACAGTTAACTTCGGAGATTTGGGTTTTAATGTGTTAATGCATTTGAACAGGGACGTGTAGACTTATCATATCCACTGTATGTGCCCTGCGATTGGCTGGCGCCAGTCCAGAGTGTACCCTGCTTCTTGCCCAAATAAGGATATCCTAAAAAGGATAAGCGGTACAGAAAATGGATAAATGGATGCTATTAATTACCTCCATCAAGAGCACAAGAACAAGACAAGAGATTTTGAAGCCTCAGTTTCTAAACTTGGTGTGTCAAACTTGCAAGACTTTTTTTTTTTTCCCTCAAACTTTAGAGGGACTTTAAGAGCAGCTGCTGACAAAACAATAGGTAGGCCACATGACAGCTACACAACAGCTGATACTTCTTCATGGCAACAGCTAACCCTGACCTAACACGCACACACACACACACACACACACACACACACACACCGCCCCGGGCAGCGTCGTGTTGTGCTCATTCATATGGAGCACCAACACACCTGCCGCCGCCACGACACAGCTGTCAAGCGCAGCACCCTTTACTGTATACATAACCTCAGAGCGCAGTGCACGCTGACACCTGAGCACACATTCATTCACCCAACAGGATTCGACTCGCACCAGGCCAGAGCCAAACGCCCGTACACACACACACACACACACACACACACACACACACGTACGCTGTGATAATGCGCACCTGCCCTGGAGCTTTCATTCCTGTAAGAAAGGTCATATGAAGCCTCCAATGAAATTCAATCTTTCTGCATAGAGTATGTATTTAAACCTTTATAAATGCAACACTTTAGTTGGACCTTTTTGAATTTTTAAAATGACAACTTTTGATGAGATCTTGAACCTTTTGAGAAACGATCCACCACCAGAATGGATTTGAACTAAAATAATATTGTCTCCCTGTGTCATTTCATATTATTACACACAACTTAATTCCTGAGCATATTTGTTCCACTTTCTTTGTATGTATGCATTACTTGGGTTGTTCCCAACATCTAGTGAAATGTTCACATCAATGGCACCGTTGGAAATATATATTAGTGAGAAAAACGGACCACTGCTTTCAGCAAGTGATTTTTTTAACACAAAAGTGCAATTTTTCTTAACACATTACAAAATATTTCGTTGTTTTGGGAGGCTGGAACAGATGAATTGCACTTCCATTCATTTCAATGGAGAAAGATGATTTGAGATACAAGTGATTTGAGTTACTAGCGTTGTCACGGGATGAATTTAACTCAGATCTCAAGGCAGCACTGTAGTTCTAAAACAATAAATGATGGATTTGGGCACAGTCCACGGCCTTCATCGTACCATATTATGGCCTGCCCATAAATATCCACTGTATGTTTTATTAACAACAGACTGGTGGAACAGTACACAAGAGGAATACTAATGGGCTGACACACACACACACACACACACACATGTGCACAATACGTGTCAGGTTGATGTCACACTGTAACTAAATCAGCCCCGCCCATTCTTTCGCCTCATATATATATATATATATATATATATATATATATATATATATATGTGTGTGTGTGAATTTGAATGAAGAGATAGGAGGAAAAAGGGATAGTGGGGAAAAGAACATTTTAGAGCATATGAATAAGTGATGTGTGCCATGCTCTCATCATTTTTTTCTCCTCCCCTTTCATCACTGTATGGAGGGGTGATGATGAAAGGAGGATGAGTGACAGATAAGTAGATGGGTGTACTAGCCGAGCCCTCATTAAAATGTCTACACCTAGATCGCCCGCCGGCTCTGCCCCTCCTCCTTTTCCTGCAACGAGGCCTAGTAAATGATACCCCGGGAGAGAGAATGAGAGGTGGGGGTGTACATCTCATCAGTTATTCACACTCTGACATACAGTAACTTGACAAGCAGCTCCAATAATGAGACTGAGACACGATTCTGCCAAGAGCAGGATGTTGGCTAGAAGTCCTATTTTTGTTGTTTTCACCTCCTAAAAGAGAGCAAGTGTTAAGGTGGAGTGACTTTCTAATGAGGCCAAGCAAGTCAAAATGGAAATGCCCCAGATAAATCGGAAATCACAGGCAAATCCCAAAGTACGCAAAAATAAAACTCCAATAAAATAGTAAAATAACCCGTAGAGTGATCGGGCTACTTGCCAAAGCACCCCTTCATGTCGGTGTTAAGACGAACATTGCGATGTGATACGACATTCACAAAGTGATTACAGACGAGTCTTCTAATAGGAGCCAGTGTGGTACAGTGGATATACAGTGGGTACGGAAAGTATTCAGACCCCCTTAAATTGTTCACTCTTTGTTATAGTGCAGCCATTTGCTAAAATATTTTAAGTTAATTTTTTTCCGCATCAATGTACACAAAGCACCCCATATTGACGGCAAAAAACAAACAAACAACGGAATTGTTGAAATTTGCCACTCCTTCGGTATTTTAGCTGTATGCTTAGGGTCCTTGTCTTTTTCGACGGTGAACCTTCGGCCCAGTCTGAGGTTCTGAGCACTCTGGAGAAGGTTTTCGTCCAGGATATCCTTGTACTTAGCCGCATTCATCTTTCCTTCGATTGCAACCGGTCGTCCTGTCCCTGCAGCTGAAAAACACCTCCACAGCATAATGCTGCCACTACCATGCTTCACTGTGTGGACTGTATTGGACAGGTGATGTGTAGTGGAGAAAGTGGCTTCCACTAAGAATTAAGGCCAACAATTTCTATCTTGGTCTCATCAGACCAGAGAATCTTATGTCTCACCATCTTGGAGTCCTTCAGGTTTTTTTTTTTTTGTTTTGTTTTTTTTACGCAAACTCCATGCAGGCTTTCATGTGTCTTGCACTGAGGAGAGGCTTCCGTCGGGCCACTCTGCCACAAAGCCCCGACTGGTGGAGGGCTGCAGTGATGGTTGACTGTCGAGAACTTTCTCCCATCTCCCGACTGCATCTCTGGAGCTCAGCCACAGTGATCTTTGGGTTCTTCTTTACCTCTCTCACCAAGGCTCTTCTCCCCTGATTGCTCAGTTTGGCCGGACAGCCAGCTCGAGGAAGGGTTCTGGTTGTCCCAAACGTCTTCCATTTAAGGATCACGGAGGCCACTGTGCTCTTAGGAACCTTAAGTGCAGCAGAAATGTTTTCGCAACCTTGGCCAGATCTGTGCCTTGCCACAATTCTGTCTCTGAGCTTTTCAGGCAGTTCCTTTGACCTCTATTTCTCAGTCGCTCTGACACTGTGAGCTGTAAGGTCTCATATAGACAGGTGTGTGGCTTTCCTAATCAAGTCCAATCAGTATAATCAAACACAGCTGGACTCCAATGAAGGTGTAGAACCATTTTAAGGATGATCAGAAGAAATGGACAGCACCCGAGTTAAATATATGAGTGTCACATCAAAGGGTCTCAATACTTATGGTTGTGTGATATTTCAGTTTTTCTTTTTTAATAAATCAGCAAAAATGTCTACAATTACGTTTTTTTCTGTCAACATGTGGTGCTGTGGGTACATTGAGGGGAAAAAATTAACCTAAATGATTTTAACAAATGGCTGCAATATAACAAAGAGTGAAAAAAATTAAGGGGGTCTAAATACTTTCCTTTACCCACTGTAAAAAGTCTGCACACCCCTTTTCAAGTGTTGTCTTTGGGTCAAACATACCTTTTGGAATTATGGCCAAAAAGTGCAACCTTGGTTCCCCCCCCCGAAGGTCAAAGACCATCAAAAACGAATCAGCCGAGCGTCTTCATGTCCATGTCTTACAATCAGATAGCAATTTGTGAGCTTAATGACTGGTAGAAAATGTCGATATTTCCAAGAAAGAAACATTGTGTCATATGCTGACATATTGACAAAATAACAGATCTTGAAAGTTCCCATCAGGGTCTTGATGAGCTTCTGTTACAAATGTATTTTTCACCTCCCTTACTAGTCAACCTTTCTTCCTCAAGGACATGGTCAGCTGCCATCAAAAACTAATCAGCTGAATTGGCAAGATAATGTTCGAAAAACACAAGTTAAGGAAGAAAATCCCCACACACTGACAATTGATATTTATTTCCACTGATTCTGGTTTCTTGAAACCTTTACAAATGTGTTCAAATCCTGACAAACATCTGTGGTCCATTGTTTGATTCAAGCCACGTGGACATTTTTTTAGGCACTGATGTCTGTTCAGTCACTGCAGTTTCTTTAAATGATTTCACCTCCTTTGACATACACTTGACTGACTGCATTGATCTAGGAATATATTATCCACATTATAATGTCAACATGAGTTGACAGTATAAGATAAAGCTGTAGATGGGAATAGAACAGATTTTAAAAATATAATAGGGGAAAATAAGTTTAATCATATTACTTTAACATAAAAGTGCCAATCTCATTACTTTATGTAATCATTTAACCATCAAACTGGGGACTTCAATGGGTACACTTGGACAATTAGAACCAGTAAAAATACTCCAGCCATCCTTTTCAGTACCGCTTGTTGTCATTAGGATACCGGGTGTGCTGCAGCCGATCCCAGCTGACTTTGGGCAAGAGGCGGGCTACACCCAGGATTTGTCACCAGGAAATCGCGTGACACATATGGACAAAGAACCATTCATACCTATAGACAATTTAGAGTCCTCAATTAACCTATAAAACAAGCTTTTGGAATGTGGGAGGAAGCCAGAGAAACCCCACACACGCACAAGGAGAACATGCAAACTCCACAGAGGAAGGTCGAACTACTGCTAATGATTTTAACAATATGTTTATTAATGTGGAGCATAAAATATTAGAAACATATACACATGAACATTGCCGTTCTACACAACTGTAAACTACAGCCACAATAATAAATATATTGTTAAATTATTAATTAGTGCGCAGTATCATCATTGTAAAAGCAGAATTGTTTAACCAGCTCTTATATTGGATCTCATTGGGTCGTGGATGCATTAATAAGAAGAGAACGCTGAATGTATTCTTAATCCAAAATGAAGAAAAAAGTGAAGCTCGTGTTGATTTGACCACATTGTTACTTGGTGCCGTAATGCTTGGTTGAAGACTGGCCGTACAGGCCAAAATAGTCAGGGCGCCTGGATGCCTGTGAGGCTTCCATCAGTCCCCTCATGGGTAAATGCTGCAGGGGCTGGCTGCCAGGTATGGTGCCAAACTCCTGAGAGGTGATGGGGGCGAACGAGTCATGTGTCGGGTAAAGGGGCTGGGCAGCTGCAGGCCTGGAGCACATCAAGACTTTCCTGCCGTCGTACACAGCCTGTTGGGACGCGCCGCCGCCGCCGCGGAGGTGTGATGGGAAAATGGCCTCAGAGTGTTGGCCCACCACGTGATGGTCCGAAGTGTCCAGGAAGAGACTGTGGCCTTGACCAGAGTGAGCGTTCTGCCCCAGAGCATCAGAGGAGAACATGTTTGAGCTGCGTTGGCTGTGTTCAGTCAGGAGAGGCATTTTGTTGGTGTAGAGCAAAGCTGGAATATGCTGCGAAGTGGCGTTTTCTGTGGCACTCTCCAGGAAAGCCATGCCATATTTCCTCTTATTGAGTCCGGAGCGAGCACCAACAGGGCTTAACTGTGTCTGGACTATCTCGAGGATAGACACCTCATTGACAGGTTCTGATAATGACAAGACAGGATTAAGCTATTTCGGTCAGACCAGACAGAAACCTAGGAATTACTTGCCAAAGAATATAAAAAAAAAAAAGAAAAAGAAAAAGAAATAAGATCCATCCTACCGTCCAGGATTTTGCGCAGATTCTTTTCCTGTGTTGAGAGGCCAGAGGAGAAATGATGAGCGCTGATTTGGCCCACCGAGACTGGAGGCACAGAACTGCTCAGCTGCAAATTGGACCTGAAATGATCATTTCAATTGAAATACCCAATTTATTTTAAATTAATTCTAACAAATGTTTTATGCTTTACTCTTTTGCTGATGCTAAAACAAATATCAACAAAACTATCCGGTATGGTTGAAACCAAATTGAAAATATCACGCTTACCTATCAGTTAGTAGTTGGTAAGGTTTTGTGTTCTGGAAAGGAAAATACACGTGTCAATTTGATAGAAAATCTGCTTTTATATTTTCAAGACAAATGTAAGACTGCAACGTGAGCAAGAGCATTGACTTCATGGCTGAATATGTTCACGTTTAAGACGATGTGAAGCTAAATTATGATACAACAGCAAACGATATGCAAACTACAGATAAAAGCGATGATGTGACAGGAAACAAAATGTTAGGACATGATGAAATTTAAGAAAGATATCACACAATATGAAAGGAGACCATACAGTGGGACCCAATACGACGGTATTAGATACGATAAGCAAAGAAAATATGATATATAGATAAAACCCGATATGAAACAATAAGGTAGGACACAATAGGATATGATACAATAGGATAGAATACGATGCGATAAAACAATACGACAAAATCGCATAAGATAGGAAGATGAGAGGATAACACTGTAGGAAAGAATATGACAGGATGATATGATATGATAAGGTAGGTAAAAGGTAAATTGAAGAATTGTAGGTAAATAACATTTCATAACTTTCATCTGGCAACTAGAATTAAAATCAATACAAGAGAATTAGCGCCAGCTCTTGCATGGTTTAATGGATTTAATTATGCAAGAGCATCATTTCTTCAATCATGTTGGCATTTCAAGTAGATACATAAATGAGATTAGATAAGAAAGACCAAGAGTTACATTCCTCATTTCTCTTAAGCATGCTCAATCACGATCTTGCTCGTCTTTGTTTGATGCCAAATGGTGGTTGCGACTGACACACACACACACACACACAAAAATAATTAAAAAAAAAAACAAAACAAAAAAACCGAAAAGAACCTTCATAAAGTTGATGTTGTCGGCTCTTTGAAAGAAGGCTTGAACTGAGCTCAGGAGTTTTTCCGCTTGCTGCCGCCGCTCGTTGAGGTGCAAAACCTGCTGGGAGTTTTTCCTCCTGTACGAGCTGTACGCTCTCTCCAGCATCTGAATACTTTCACACTGTTTGGCTTCCAGCAAGCTGTGCATCCTCTGGTACTGGTCCCTGACTCTCTCCTTCAGGTCTGAAACTGCGTCCTGTGGAGAGTTGACAGGTTGTTATTTGAGGCCATGGTGTAAAATGGCCGCGAGATGATAAAACACGGCAGAGCTACTGAGCAGTGCAAGCCATTTGTTTTTGTGATTACTTCATCACTACCATCATGACCAACTATAAAATACAGTAGCGCAGAGGAAAAATGAGACAGGTTGTATTCCTAAAAAAACATTTCATAGTTTTGTAAGCTACTGTAACATTGCGCACATTTTGAACATTAATACGGCGCTTTAACGTAGCAAAGACAATTTTAAATGGTCAATTACAATGTACTGCACATAGAAATAATACCTACATAAAAAGGTTTAAAAACAAACAGTTCTGGTTAAATGCAAATGTATTGAACTTAGACGTTAAATACAGCTGAACTGTACTTAGGCAGTGATTCTTTTGCATGAACAATAGATGGAGCCCATGTACCACAAGCAGTACTCGTACCACACTTTTGAGAATCACTGCTGTACTGTACGTAACAGATAGAGGTGCAATCAAGAAAATCTTGTCATCTCATTCAAAATTAACAAGATTCTTAGTCGCACCGTGACAACCAATTCAGCAAATGTCTTGTCATTCCGACAAACACGCAGGAGCACACACTAGGACGCCAAAGTGAGGACGTTGACTATTGTCTCCCCCCGTAGGAACGTGTGCAGCGTGGTGTACCTTCATCAGTGTCTTGTCGGACTCCAGCTTGGTAATGTGCTCATCGATGTTCTGAACACGACCCTCCAGTCTGTCTTGTTGTCTCATTAGCGCGGCCTGTAGAAAGACGACCAACAGGAGATGGATAAGACGGACAAATGCGTAATACAAGGAACCGCAAACGGAATCAACCCTTTCACCATTTGCTGCTTTAGAACCACAATCCGGATTGTGGTTTCATCAGCTATTTTTGGATTTGGATTTCTTCCTATTGCATTTCTCTCGTTGCACTAAGTTGATAATACAATATGCAGACAGCAGTGTTAACCTTCCACTTGGGTAGAGTACACACCAAGAAAACTTGCCCAGATTCTTCTTCCAGGTCATGTTTCAATCTGCTTGGCAGATCTCACAGGACACATACAGATAGTCATCGCCTCTTATATTTCAACATGGTGTGACCTGCCTAGAACTCAAGTGGGAATCATAATGTCTAAACCCCTCTCTGAGCTCATCAGTACAGCACTAATATTAGTCATTCTGTGCAGAGGATAAAGATTATATGACTGTGGATATTGTTAGGTTGTCTGTCTACATGTTATGTCAAACAGTGTCAAATAGACACTTTGCTTTTGTCTCCAATCAGTAAAAAAGGTCATAACTGTAACAATCCTCCCATAGATGTTCTTCACATACACAGACATTAAATACTATATGTACATACAGTACATATTGATTCCCTTTGAACTTGAGATAACCAAAAACAGCAGAACTTACCGCAGCACATAAACACTGTCACAGATTAATTAAAGTGCGGAGAATACTTCCACAGTATTAAAGATGATTTTGGGTTATGCGGCAGCAGGGTCTTAAAATGACAATTAGTAGAATCTTTGATTTGTGTTTGTCTGTGTTTATATTACGGCAAGCTACTGTACGTGACTTATTCGTTCCGTTCTGTCTGCGTGAGTTCCTGCCAATTTGCTGCATTTCTTCATAATAGTCATTTTTATCTTCTTTTAAACTCTAGTTTACTGTGACAGAAATTGTAACAACAACACTTTAAAGGCCTCCCCTATAATGCATTCATATGCGTCGTGAAAATGCGGTATTTTGAAACCCTTCTTAATTTTTGACAACGGAACCAATCTGAAAAGAACTAAACAGAACTGCCTGGCTTATGAGTCACATCAGCAACCGCCTCCAAAATCCCCAGTGGACAGAGGAAGCAACTGCTGCCAGGCACAACAGCAAACATTCATCTATGAGAACACTGACAACTGCACAAATCCACCTGACCCCAGCTGTCCACTGTTGGGAACCGTCCCACTTCCTGTGTGTGGAGTACAGAGAGTCCCACAGGGCTTGAAGAACTAAATAGAATTCTTCTCAGTTTAGTGCTGCAGATGGAAATCAATGTAGAGTCTCAGGCTGATTGATGACAGAGAGCATAGGGGCACTCTTTAATGATCTTGGTAGTGCATGGAAAAGCCACTTGTGCACAAAGTATAAGAGAGGGCAACAAAGCCTGCTGGATTATCTAATGTGCATGTGGGGGAGGAGACGCTCACTAGCCCCGCTCTGCTTTCTCCTCTCGCTCGCCACATGCATCGCTTCCGTCATTGTTGTTTGCATTGGCCTCTGCAGCAGCGACACAGTGTCACGTCTGTGTGCGGACCGCCGGGGACCAAGAGGGAAAGTGCTGAATGAAAGTGAGAAAACTCACAAAAAGGAAGCAAGGGAGAGAAGATTTGAGCTCAAAAATGGGAGAGAAAGAGGACATTCCTGCGGTTTCCAGCAAACGTTGTATCACAGCAACCAGCCTCTTCAGCTGCCTACAACAAGCCACTAGATTCAACTACAACAACACTGCAACTCATCTCAGTGATGACGAGTGCTTGGAGCGCTCCAAGGAGACTGCATTCACAAGTCTTTCATTATTTGAAATAAATTGCAGTTTGACAAGCAGGACTCAGGGAGAGCTACTCTCCTAGACAACATGCTACAACGTGCATGCACCTGCACAATCTAATGAGACAATTTAAAATTCTGTTGAAATATTCCAGCGGTTCTTAGTTAGCAGTGTTTCGAGTACGGTTATAAACTGGTTCTGGTTATAAGCTGTGATTACCAATTGACCACGGAGAGAGATGGTGATAGATAGAAAGAAAAAAAAAAAAAAAAAAAAAAAAAAGTTGGAAACGACCACACAGGCTACTTTATTAGGTACACTTGCACTATTGAAAATAATCTAATACAACTACACTTAATTCTTTATATCCTATTTAATTATCTTATTACACTAGGTTTTATAAAGTACAATATTATAGAGTCCTATTTTTCTTAATTAAAAACAAAAACAACCATTTGTGTTTTCTGGGGGGAGGCTCTAACGGATTGATGGCATTTCAATTAATTTCAATAGGGAAAGATGATTTCGGATAAGAGTGTTTTCAACTACAAACGTGGGGGTCACAGAACGAGTTCCACCCGTATCTCAAGGCACCACTGTATGTTGAAGTGATACATCTCGATCTTTGTGTGTCGGGGAGGGGCCAAGTTAAGCCTGGGCTGTTGGTGGAAATTACAGAGAGTCTCTGCCACATGGAATCCTAGTGTGTGGCATATGTATGGTTGGAAATAATAAAGTCAATTATACACTTTTCTAGGAGCCCGCGTCAATTATTCGCGGCACGGCTCAGGCCCTATCCCCCGCGAATTACAGTCAGTGTTCGCGCTGCCCACTCACTACCTCGCCAATGGCGAAATAAAACCGGGTGTGGCGATGTGAATATTGCCCACGTTAGCAATGCTGGGGAATCAATATCGCCTGCGTTAAAAACCCTGACAGATAAAAGTTAAAGTGAGCACGCTCATTCTGGCTTGTGTGGAAGTTATTAGCCACTTGTGGCTTTCCCAGCTGCAGGGAGCGGCCCATCGGGGAAGAGAAGACCCGATGCTGCCTGCTCGGCACTGACGTGAATCAAATTATCGCGACGTACATCTGAAGTGTTACTGGTCAGTGTGTCCTGCAATTCACATTAGTACTCGCAGCTAACTAGCTGCCTTCTTCATCAATGCGCGAGCCGCCAATCCCAGTTACGTTGTGTCATGGGGGTGTCACTGGCTATGTAATTCAGTGGAAGTCCAAGGGGAGGACCAGCGGGACTTTGTGCCCCTTAACACGGTGCTTAAACCACATACAGTATCATAGAGTAACCGAGTGAGATCTTGCAATGACTCAATCATGAGGAGTTTGAGTCACAAAATGGGAACAGCTTTTCTGCATGTCTTCCTGTTTCCTACAGTTCCCTTTGGTCTGGTATCGTGCTTGAAACGTAGCACAAGGTTGCTGATCCTCTCCAAAGCAGTGTGAAAGCCTACCTTTATCAAGATTAAATCCAACAATTGTCACTTTCCCCACTGTCCTATTAAAGCATCCGCACAGCCACCGGTTGCCAGGAAGCTCATGTTAAAATGCAGAGCCTCTGGGTCAATGAACAGAGAGCCTCTTTCACAATCAAAAGACAGCTGATGTCAACCCACAGACTGATTCATTGCCACGCACATACAAGATACTGGGGGAAAAAAAAAAAAATGTTGCCTGCTGAGAAAAGTAAGGTGCGGTTGCGTGGGAGGACTCCTCTGTCCCTGGAATGACATTAGTCTTTTATTACTCTGCCTTTCTTCTATCTAGCCACTCTCAAAGTCTCCTTTGAGAGCCGCTGTCCCAAAGATAACCAAAGATATGAACACAGTCACGTTGGTATTTCCATCTTTGTTTATCCCAAAAGCAACAAGGCAGCTGCCAAGGGAATTGGAAAGATTTTCTACCAAAATAGACCACAGCTCCCTCTAGGACAGGGGTGGGGAACAGTTTTCCTATCAGGGGCCATTTCAGTTTTTCCCCTAACAGGTCCTCTTAGGTTTTATTTGTTTTTAGAATTACATGGTAGGGCAGATCAAATGCTGAGGCGCCCTGTATATGGCCCAGGGGCTGTACGTTTTCCACCCTGCTCTTGGGGGGCTTCTTCACATGGATCCACTCCTGATACTTTATTAAATAACCCTGCGAGCAAAACTCCAACCTTTGTAGCATGTGACAATATCAGGACAGTGTTAATGTGGGAAGTGAATGAGCAGTGAATCCTGGACGGATCTCTTTACCGTTTAGCATATACAGCTGTGAGAGAATAGATGGTGTGCATGTGTGTGTATGTGTGTGTGTCTGTGTATGCATGCATGTGTGGTGAGCAGCTGTGGAAAGGGCTGAACAGACATCTTTTGTCCCAATAATAGCTCTCCGCGCCGAACAACAATTTGCACCAAAAAACGTCTAATTTAGAACTCTGTGAACTTCATGTGAGCCTGCGACTTTCTCATCAGGAATGGGGAAACCTGTCCCACCCCCATACATGGGTCAGATACTAAAACCAACCTGATTTTAAACCCAAATCCCCACTTTGGGCTTGTAGGCTGTAACAAAAGATCACCCAAGCCATCTTGTGCAGCTTTACGGTTTTGGTAGTTTGGTACATTAGGGCTTTTATTGCTCTCCCATTGTAAAGGGTCCCAAATATCAGACCTGAAGTGTTCCATTTTTCGAAAGGGTGACTGGGCGGAACAAATAAGCTGCATTGCGCCCTGGAAAACAACATTGCGGAGTGATCACATCAGAGTCTACTGGAATGTCCTTCAAGATGCTGTCTCCACCTATTTCCAAGATCATCTTTAATACTGCACAGGAAACTTGCTTTTAACAAGCCTTACGACTCCACACTTTCACAAAAATGTTTTTACTTTGGTACTCTTGATTTGGTTAGCAACAAAGTTCAAATTGTCCAAGCAGTTAAATATTCGTGCGTGTACAATAGCATCTATGGACTGAGGTAATTACAGTTATTTCAGATTAGAAAATGGAGGAGTTTGTTTGTCTTCAGTGGATGACACCCGAGTAGACTAATTGAGGCATGCGTGTGTATTAAAAGAACGCACATTATATGGGGAAACACTGTAGTTAGTGTCATAGCTTTCTATGTGTCATCCCTGTCATTGACAGGCTCTCAGTCCAGGCACCCCATCTGCCAACTCTAATCAGTTGGGAAAGCCTGAACATGATGATAGAGTCAATACCACTATGAAGTGCCTTTGGTTTCCTCATCAGAATCACTGCGTCATCCTGAAAATGTAGCTCCACGTAGATTGAAACTCTGACGTCTTATCATAAGTGGCCTAACATTTCTTTTTATTGAATGTATGTGATAGGGGCATTTCTCACACACTGCTCCGCTACACTTTTCCAGTGTGTGTGTGAGATAAGTGGTTAAATGATACTAAATCTTTTTTAACCTGGTCTTATTGTCCACAACCAGTTATTTGATAAAACAAGTCATTTTGATCATGCGTAATCTACTTTCATGATCATATTGAACATTTTGTGTGTCCCTGAAATTGCTGTCATTATGGGGTAACTACCCTCTTTAAGAAACCCTCAGATTTTTTCAGTGACATTATGACCAGTATTTTGTCTCATTAAATGCTAACATTAGCCAAAAATCTCCACCCTGTCATTGTCCACCCTGTCAGCAAGCACACATTTTCCTGTTTGCATGTACATTGTCTTCTTGCAGTTAATTAATGCATTTATTTTTTTTAAGTGTGGGAGCCAGATATACACGATATATTTTCCTAGAAAAATATTTTGATCAACCATAATATCGTTGTTTTTTTCTTATCCCGCTAAAATAATGAAAAATAAGGCCCGCAGGTTGCAAGACTGTGTGGTTGGTCAACTGAAGATGAGCCCTTTAGCTGTCAATCAAATATACATTCGCTAACTTCACTGTAGTCAACTACTGGCTGAATAACATGTGCCTCCGAGGTTATGCTTAAGAAACATTGACCTTTCCCGCGTTTGTGTTAATTGGGGACTAACACACAGAACAACTCGGAGTGAGGTACCACTGCTGAGGTACCACTGCGTCTCCACGGTGCAGCACGGTGTTTAGCTTCTAAGCTAGCTAGCCTGTTACCTCATAGGCTAGCGAACATGATAAAACAGTTAACTTCCCATTGTGTGTGTTAATTGGGGACTACACACACACACACACACACACACACACACACACAACTTGGAGCAGGGTGCGTACATTTCTTACGACGTCTCTGCGGTGGAGCGAGCTTTTCAACTGTTGGCATGTTAGCTCGCGGGCTAATTCATTAGCATGCGGGCTAGCAAACATAATAAACAGTTAACTTTCCCTTAAGTGTGTCTGTTGAGTGCTACGCACTGCACATGGAGCAAGGCTGTGGAATATTGGACAGAGCCGACACCCGTTGAGCAACATTCCATGAGCCCACGAGTGGCTAATGGCACAGCCGTCCCACTCTCCATCGGCTCACCACAACAGGTTCCGCGGTAAAACTGTAATTCGCAGTTCTGCTTTTCAATGTGTTTTTTTGGGGCGCAAAATGTGAATTTTAACTCGCAAACTGCGATGTGAGACTGCTTAATTCGAGCCTTGCACTTACAAGTTTTTTGAGATAGAGTAATTTGGATGATTTTTTTTGCTTTGACTCGCGAGCCCAGCTTTGAGATACGAGCGCTGGATGGTGTCAGTGAAAATTCAACTCACTTCACGATAACAGTGGACAATTCATAAAAAAAAAACATTCAAACTATTTACTCCCACTCCCAGTGTCCTTAATGTCAAACTTAACACAGAACAAAGAGAATTACATGTGTAGTTAAAACAACCACAGCTTTGCTTTAGGAAAGTCCGCTTAGCTTAATGCTAACAAACAATGCAAAACACCATTGACATGCTCATGGTTAGCATCGATAGTCATGGTTTTAGTCGCAACGGCTATTTGAACACAAACAGCGGAACAACACACATAGACAGATAATGAAGAAGCTCGCAAACTCCTCCATAGGATATGTCATACAGCGGCTAAAATAAGTATTTAACACCTCACCATTTTTCTCACTAAATATACATCCAAAGGTGCTAGCAACCTGAAAATTTCACCAGATGTTGGGAACAACCCAAGTAATCCATCCACATAAAGAAAGTAGAACAAATAATTTCAGACATTAAGTCGTGTGTAAAAATGTGAGATGACACAGGAAAAAAAGTATTGAACACAAAGAAAGGGATGTGCAAAAAGGCATGGAAAGCAACAACAACTAAAATCTATCAATAATCACACAGCAATCGAGCTCCATGTCAGTGCAAATGAATATCAGCTGGTTCAGTCCTAATTGATAGCCTACAAAAAGGTCTCATTGCCAAGGTGTGAGTCAAGACACATCTCATGGTGGGTAAGAGCAAAGAGCTGCCTCAAGACCATCACAAAGTAATTGTTACAAAACATAACGAGGGCATTGGTTACAGGCGCATATGTAGGCTTCTGAACGTCCCAGTAAGCACGGTTGGGGCCATAATATGTAAGTGGAAAGCTAATCATACCACCATAAATTTGCCTCGATCAGGTGCTCCTCGCAAGATTTCTGACAGAGGGGTGCAAAGAATAATCAGAAGAGTTGTCCAAGAGCCAAGGACCACCTGTGAAGAGCTTCAAAAAGACCAGGAATTAGCAGGTACTGTTGGCACAAGGAAAACAGTGAGTAATCCAGTCCGCCAGCCGCCATGGCGTGTATGCACGCTCGCCACGCAAGACCCCATTGCTAAAAAAAAAAAAACATCTCAAAGTTTGTTTAAAGTTTGCTGAACAGCATTTGGAAAAGCCAGTTAAATACTGTAAGAATATAGTCTGATGAGAGCAAAATTGAACTGTTTGGATCCCATAATGCACACCACCTTTGGAAGAGAAATGGCACTGCACATCACCCTAAAAACACCACACCAACAGTGAGGTTCGGAGGTGGGAACATGATGGTGTGGGGCTGCTTTTCGGAAAATGGTACTGGTAAACTTCACATTATTGAAGGAAGGGTGAATGGGAAAATGTACAGAGACATTCTTGACAAAAATCTGCTGCCGTCTACGAGGATGATGAAAATGAAACGAGGGCGGACATTTCAGCAGGATAATGATCCAAAACATACTGCCAAGCAAACTCTCAATTGGTTTCAAAGAAAAAAATAAATGCTAGAATGGCCCAGGCCAATCACCTGACTTGAATCCAATCAAAAATCTATGGAAAGAACGGAAACTCACGGTCCATAAAAGAAGCCCACAGAACCTTCAAGATTTGAAGACTGCTTGTGTGGAGGAAGGGGCCAAACTCACACCAGAGAAATGCATGCGACTAGTTTCTCCAAACAGGAGGCGTCTTGAAGCTGTCATTGCAAACAAAGACCTTTGGACAAAGTATTAAATAAACACCAGTTGTCGTGTGCAATACTTTTTTACCGGTGTCATTTTACATGTTTACACAAAACTTAATTTCTGATCTTATTTGTCTGTATGGATTACTTGGGTTGTTCCCAACATCTGGTGAAATTTCCATGTCAATAGCACCTTTGGAAATATATTTAGTGAGAAAAATGGTCACGTGTTAAATACTTATTTCAGCCGCTGTATGACATATCCTATCGAAATAGCATCTTCGTATAATCTTGACGCTCATCACTTCTGACGGTCGTGGAGCACTTCAAGCCTCGGCTAATGTGAAAGGTATGGGCGGCATGACCAAGGTTAGACGCGTGCGCTCTCGTGGGTGTTGTTTACCTGCATGTGCATGTGTTGTGTGTCCACGTCGCAGACCGTGTGCCTTTGGGCGCTGCAATGGGAGATGCAGCAGAAGGGACACAAAGCCACCTGCTCTTCCTCGCAGTGAAGCAGCCTGTATTCATCGTGGCTGGGACACGTCCAGGCGCTCAACTCCTCGGCATCCACCAGCAGGTGACCGGGCGCCACGCACGGCTGCTGCAGGTGCGTGTGCACATGCATCTGGCAGCATGGCTCCTTGCAGCGCAGGCACACCTTCCTGACGGGCAGCGGCGGGCCTCGTCTGCACAAAACGCAGTGCAGTGCCACCGGGGACTTCTCAGAGTCCAACACATTGAATCTCTTGACGATATTGGCCAATTTGAAGTTCTTCTCCAGTAACGGCTTCTGTTCGTACTCATGGTTGCATTCGGGGCAGCGAACCCCTGCGCCGTTGTCTTTGGCCCACGCCTCTGAGATGCAACCTTTGCAGAAGTTGTGTTTGCATGGCAGCTGGATTGGCTCCTCGAACACATTCAGGCAGATAGGACACAGAAGCTCCTCCTCGAAACAGTTCCTCCAACTCGCATCCATGGCTGGAACTGCTCCAAACATTGACGGCAAGTAGAGTAAGTTCCTTGGAATACCTCGCTGTTGTAAAAAGAAAAAATTATCTTATGACAAACATGAAAAAAACAACAACTCTGAAATTGCCTTTATCTCCAGATATAGCGACTTGGTAAAATAGAATCCCAACAGATTCCAGTAATTTAAAGGGTTGAAGGTAAGAAATTACTGTAAGTAACCGACGTTAAAACACAATTGAGTTTCCAAGACATTGCTCATAAATTTGTAAATCTGACTCGAATGTTAAAGCTTCACCAGCCATAAACATCGCTGCACATCAATGAATAGAACGCCAATACACTCCAGTAATTCATAAAATAAAGGGTCGATGGTAATAAATAATATACAGTAGGTAACTCACAATAAAACAATACAATAGAATAAGGTTTCAGTAATGCAAACTTCAATTGTGGATGGTAAGAAACTATCCAGGGAACCTACAATCAAATACAATAAAAATAAAAAAAAAACATCATTTTTTAGGAAAACAAAAAGGGACAGTAAGTTTTTAAGTTAGCAAGATTTTAATCTAGCCATTTAAAGGCAGCAGGGTATGAAACTATACAGGTAACCTATAACAGAATGTAATGAAATAGAATAATGTTGCAGTAATGCAAATTTAATGGGTGGGTGTAAATATAGTATCCATGTAACCCGCAATAGAATACCTGTATAATATCAGTACACTCCAGCAATGCAAATTTAAAGGGTAAATAGTAAGAAACTATAGCAGTAACCCACAATAGAACAGAACAGAATAGCAACAGACCTTTTTCATAATGTTTGGAAACAGTAGGACGCCAGGGTGGCAGAAAGCTATTGACAACTGCTCACCTGAACTGAAAACGATGACAAAAACTTGTGTTTGGGGTTACACCACCAGCTATTCCCCCAAAGTTGTTGGGCCCCCCCACCCTGTCAAAATGTTTTTGATTAATCCAGCGAAACGTGGGTTGGGAGGATAAATCGAGGAGATGTTGTAAATAGTTGTACATTGCAAGACTGCCTCAATGCTTCTGCCATCCGGAAGTACGTGTGTTGTCATGGTGAAAAGGCTTAAAGAATGTCGATATGTCCCAGTAATGCAAATTTAAAGGGTGGTTGGGAAGAAACTAATCATAACCAACATTACATTAGAAGAGAACAAAATGGAAAACTCACCATGCTAGAGTCATGGAAATTTAGTGGTTGGTTTATAAAAAAAAAAAAAAAAAAAAAAAAAAAAAAAAAAAAAAGGCTTCTCAAAACCTTGAAAACAAATCAGTTTTTCAATTATTTTAAAATAAATGAAGTAACTCCATAGAGTTAATGGTGCATTGTTGTTGGTTCAAGTGTCATTAGGCAATCCAAGCAGGGGTTTACCAAAAAAAAAAAATAAAGTGTCAATTTGCTACAAAAGCAGAAATGTCACGCTCAGCTATGCTGACATTTTGTTTGTTATTATTTGAATGCCACATCTTAGCTTCCTGTCAGCGAACATTAGTGTTGGAATTCTCCTGGATATAATCGATTAGAATTAAATGCCAACAATTTTCAATACTGTACATTTTAAGGAGTGTGTGGTAAGAAACTATAAAACAATTGTAGGTTACCTGGCCAGTAGAGTACTTTGTACTGGAACACATCACATTGCCATTCTAGGTTCTTTTTTCGGTTGTTGTTTTTAATTATACTTATTATAATCCCTCAAGGGGAAGAATGGCAGTATGTTCCAGAAATTCAGAGTTAAAGAGTGGATGGTAAGAAACTCTCCAGTCAACCGACACTAGAATAGCGAATAGAATGTCAATATGTTCCAGTATTTCCGATTTAAAGAGTGAGTGAACTTTGCCATGTAGCCCACAATGACATACAATAGAAAGTCCACACATTTCAAGCAAATTTAAATTGTGGATGGTAAAATAAGAAACTATCCACGTAATCCAAAATAGAGCAGAATTAAATTGAATAAAGTTCCTGCAATGCAAATTTAAAGGGTGTATGTATTGTATTCCCTATTCTATTCCAACCCAAAATAGGAGAATAAAACATAATTCAATTGTCATGCTTTAGAAGGTGGTTGGGGAGAAATGGGCAATGTATTTTCATAGCTATAAATACGAATCAAAGTATTTAAATTGTTATTTTTTCAAATGAATTATAGAACTACGTACATTCAATTAATGACGTATTTTGTTGGTCGAGTGTCATTAAGCAATCCAAGCAGTTGCTTGTCGAAGAAAGGGGGGGGGGGTGTCAATTTGCTTTCAAGCAGAAATGTCACGCTGGCGTTTTTATTTGTTATTATTGGAACGCCACATCTTAGCTTCCCGTCGGCGAACATTAGTGTTGCAATTCTGCTAGATAAAACCAAAAGCGACGTACCAACTATCGGCTTTCCATGTCCTCCGCACACTCCAGCTCACCTTCTCGGCTTCTACGCTGTCCAAGCCCCGCGAGGAGAGCCCAGCTCCCCCGCTGCCAAGATCGCAGTTCGCCCCGACCAAACGAGCACCAGCCTCGAGCTTTTGTTTTATGTATTTTTTTTTCTTTTGCAAACGACATCCGTTGCTTTCCTCTACGCTCTAGTAACTGTTGCGTTGTATCGTCAACAAACCATCAAAGAACACGAAACCCGGGGGGGGGGGGGGGGGAGAAGAAAAAGAAAGAGAGAAAAAAAGAGTAGTAATCGGAGCTCTATTCGTCCACGCAGAGCGGCCCCTCTTGCTAATGTGACCCGTCCGAGTTGATACATACACGGGGAGGGGAGGGGAGGAGCCTCGGAGGAGGGCGGGCGCAGAGCCCAGCAGGCTGGGAGTCAGCAGCAATTACTTTTATGAGCTGAGGCCCCCTGGGGCCCGTGAAATATTGACAATAAATTTATAAGCACAACATAAAGCGTGGCAATGTGTAAATCTCAAAGATAACAGAAGCTGGGCATATTTTTGCGAGGCTAATATTTGCAAATTAGTAATCATGCACGTTTCCTTTAGTCCGGAACGATTTTGCATCCACCAATAATATTTCAAAGTTGAACTCATAGCAAATTAATTGAACTCCCCCCCTCACCCCCCCTCATAGGTATGTAAGGGAAACCATGTGATCTATCTAGGTTGCAGTTTTGTAAGTTGCAACACGATTTCAATTTTCATTAACATTCCAGCAAACATCCACGGTACTGGCCTGGCTGATTTAATTAAGATCTGTGAAGTCTTGTGTTCTCTCTCCCTTTTTAGTTCGAATTGTACAAAAGTAGAATGCATAAACCGAAGGCAAATTCAACATAATTCCATTAATTACACTGGGGAACAATTTGAAAAAATTTTTTTTGCTGATTAAAACTAAAATTGGGATGCTGATTCCAAAATTGCAGTTAGTTTTATTCTAGCATTCTGGAGTTTTTTTCTCCCCAGTTTACCCTCCAGATAAGCAAAAATCCACTGATTAGCTGTAGTAAGACTTGCCAGCTGATTACGATTGGACTCATCGACAGCTACGTGCCAACTTGTTTGTGCAGTCACAATTGAGACAGTGCGGTGAGAGGTGTGTGCAGCTCCCAATGGTCAGTACTATCAATATCTGCAAACAGAAAGCTAGCATAGTAGGAATTAAGAGGATTTTTGCCATATCCATTGTAAAACATAATAGTGTTAAAGAAACATTGCAGCCACGCCTGTTTCTTTCATATTTCATTGTATGTAAATATTTGAAAAGTTTGATAAAGAAAGGTTAGGGTTAAGTACAGTATTTTTTCATATTTAAAAAAAACAAACAGGGATCTATAGTTCAAAAACTTGACGTGCTAGAGAAAAACTGAGATCAGTTTTGGATTCCGCACCAAAACAATTGTTAAAAACTGTCAGACTTGTGTTCCCCAGTGATCTGTAGTGTCTGTCCTCATTTGGATCACAAGGGTGGATTTTGTTGTTGGGATGTAGGGTGGCAGGGCACATAAAAACACATTCTCACTCACATTCACACCTATGGGCTATTTAGCCTTTAACTGAATATGCATATTTTTGTAAGTCAGCAGAGTACCCACAAAAAACAAGCATGAGAACATGCAAAGCCTGACCTTAATTCAAATTGTGAACCTTAGAACTGTGAGACATAAATGCTAACCGGTGGTTACCGTGCTGCCAGAAGAAGATTACAACAGCCTAAATTAAAGACCTTATTTTGTCCAATTGGAACATGGTCATGCCTAATATTTTAGCAAGCATATAAATCAAACCCATATAGTGCTCATTCTTTAACATGTGCTTTAATGATTGGTGTATTTTTAATCAGGCAAAAATATATCAGATGCTTGTTAATTAGTGTTCCATCTTTATTTGTGTAAATACCTACTCTGCATTTGGGATTATAATCGGCAAATTCAGTCCAATAAAATGGCAAATAACAAAACCATGTTATCTAAAATGTACCACTCAATAAAAAAGACTGACAAAAAATATATATATCATGTCATTACATACAGTATAGTGTAACAGTAAACATTCTAAAAAGACAATGTAGTAAAATTAGTCTTTTCAGTTTTGGTGGTATTGATATTAAAATCCAAGCAGTTTATGATGCTGTAACAATTAACGATGACTAAGTCAACATAGTTTAGTGTGTGTGGTCCTTTTCAACTCGAGGCACTGAGGAGTTTTACTCTAATTCATTGTCAAACTGCTGATACAAACGACAACACAAAAAATCCAAACCTTTTCATCTCCACTGGCCCCTACAGATAACGCTGGAGAGATTGCCATTTTAAAACACTAAAATAGACCAGTTATTACAAAATAAGTCAATGGAGACATTATAAACAGAACTGGCTCTATGTAACAAGATGAGGAACCTATGGCCATAAACAGTTTGATCTGGCAAGGCTCAAAACAAATCAAACCTCAGAGGAAATGCTTATATTTTGTACATTTAGGATGGTCCTTGGGAGGACTTTATTCAAAAGAAATATATAGATTTAAAAAAATCAAATGGCCCTTGATAAGAAAAAGGCTCCCCACCCCTGTGATGCATAATCTTGGCACAGGGGGGGCATGTATCTGCAGCATTAGTCAGATATACAAGAAAGAAATAGTTGAAAAGTTGGATTATGTCACTGAGTCAAAAACATTGGCATTGAATGACAGACATTACTTTGGCATCATAACAGGAAAAATGTCCAGCATTTGTTAAATGTACACATCAAGGCAATATCAAATAAAACATTTTTTTAAATTGATCAGTAGCTGAGTTTTTTTTCCCTCTTTAATGTGTCCACTGGAATAAATAGAACACAAGTTATTGCTTGTGACGTGACGACTGTATGCGCGACCACCGTTTCTAATTTGGACCTGAGACTGAGCGGCCCAGATCGCCTGATAGTCTTTTGGAGTTCACGTTTCTTTAGCGAGGACACCTCAACGTCACTGTGTCCTCTGAGCATGTGGATGTGCAGGTTTTGACATTGTGTTTTTTGTTTTGTTTGTAGTGATTAAGCATCTCTGCCTCATTGCAGAGGATTATCAAACACAGAGTCTGGTAGAACGGAGATCGTCAGCTTCTTCTCTGGCCAACTGTACTCCTTTGGTAGTTTTGTCTATCAGAAGAGGAAAAGTGGGTCAAGTCAGTCAAAACAAAACTAAGGCAAAAAAGTTGGAACTTGGTCAAATTTACCCACATCCTCACGGGTGTTAAGATCGTGTAAATCCCCGAGCATCTGATCCACAAACTCTTCAGTCAACAATATCTAAACATGAAGCACAGAAACTCATTCATTAAAATAAGCAATTTACAATATGTCAAGGTAAACTGGAGTTAACAACAAACTAAAAAAAGACTATTATGCCAAACGGGGGACAAACAAATTTAGTTACATAGTCCCCTAAGGAACATAAAACATGGATGGACACACACAAAATTGTGGAGTAATATGTCAGATTCTGCGGGAGCGCTAATCCTGATAAGAAAAAGTTAAAGATGTCAAAATGCCATTAATCTGTTCTAGACACCCACAAAAAAAATAATCACTTGTATTTTAATGAGAAAAATAGCACAAATACCGTACTTTATAAAAACATAGTAATGATAGAATTAAAAATAATTCTACAATTTTGTCACACTGGAGGTATCTAGGTTCCTCGGAAGGTGCTGCTGTTTTGATTAACAATGGAGTCCTAGCTACTAAATGGGCAATGGCAACTATTTGAGGAAAAACAATATTTGTGTGTGTACCTGAAGCCAGGGCCCATGTGCTGCGTATGGATGCTCCTCAGTAGCAAAGGCTCCCTCCACCCCCGTTGACACAAACGTAATGGCCGTGTCGCCATTGATACTTTTGAAAGTAAAATGTCTGCCGTGCAGCAAGCGGCCCCTGTAAGACATTCATTCAAATTCTGTTATGCAACTCAGGAAGCAGTGTGAACACTCAGACTAAGTGCACACATGGGAAGGCCTACAAGTAAACCTGAAAGCTTACATTTCTACCTTGTTGGATAACCATTTGTTTAATGACATTACGCACGTCATCGAGCTCATCATGACAAAACATTTTTCATGTTCAACTGCGGCACAAAATAGTGTGAATACACGGTGCTCTAATGCAGATTTTAATATGAATCATGTTTACATTTTGTTACTATGTAGTAGGGCTGTGCGATATGGCCTTGATATAAAATATTAGATTGTTTTTTCTACACAAAAACCCAATTTTAATAAATTTTGCCCCCTTCGCCTTACAGAAAAAGCAAACGACAATGATAATCAAGTTTTGCCTTTGTTTCGCCTTTCCTGATTTATTTCTCCTGATAGCCATGAGACAGTTTCCCCCCCAGCATCAACTTTGACAGAAATTGTGTCTTGGAAGCACACGCCTGGGATATAAAGGTTTCCATCATATCAATAAATCACTGCTTTTCTAATTGATAAATTGGCACCATGCTTTTAGAAAAAGCATTCTGACAAAAAAAAACAGAAAAAAACTTGAATTAATCACCCAGCCCAACTGTGTAGTTTACGTAATATACGTAATACAATAGAACCTCTAGACTGAAATGCTTATACAGAGTCATCAAATTAAGTCTTATGATGGTGACAGTTTGACCCAGAAAAAGTGGGCATTGTTTTTCATGAGGAAAAACAGATTTTAAATGAGAATACTAATTGAAAGTTGACCAGTATATTGGTACCAAATGTATTGCAACCAGGTAAATGTGAGGTACCGTAAGCAGAGGGGAAGCAGCGTGCCGGATTCTTGGTTAAATTTCAAATGGACACTTTCCAACTGTCGCGTTCGGACTAACTCGTGAGGAACGATAGCCGTTGAGCTCTCGCTTTCCAAACTGTCCTTTCGACTTCTGAGAACAAACAAAGACACAAAAAAGGGAAATATAAGTGAGGAAGTGTGATGTGCTTTAATAAACAGGGAGGAAGTTGCTGTGCGACAAAAACAACTTGTGTGCAGGAAATGCTCCTGTGCTAATGGGAATGTTTGATGAAATTTCCTGTAAGAAAGAAGCAATGCAATACAGTGGTGTCTTGACTTACAAGCTTAATTTGTTCTGTGACCATGCTTGTAACTCAAAACACATCTCAAATCAGCTTTCCACACTGGAAATTCTATTAATCTGTTCCCACCCCAGCAAAAACATAAAAAATTAATGAAAATTATCATATGGTATTTTACTTCATAAAAACATACAGAAATAACTAAATAGAATGTAAAGAATTAAACAGCTTTTGCTCGCATGCTGCCCTTTCGGAGTGCGTGCCATGGCCACCAGGGTGCAGCATAATGGATGCAAACATAGCACATGTAGATTTGATGATGAAACACAGAAGGAATAATAGTAGTAATTTTTCATCACAGTAAAGGCCTGTGAGTATTCGTATAGTGTTTGTCTATATGCGCTGCTGCTAATCCAACTTTTTCACTTTCACACTGATGCTACTTTCCTTAGCCCACCTTTGGCATTTCCCGTACAGTGTTAGGATGAAGCCAGTGAACTTTCAGAAGGCAAACTTAGGTGGTTTGGTTAAATACACGATGTGTAATTCTCTTTTTTTTGTAATGTTTTGTTTTATAGTAAACTTCAATTGAAATTGTCAAACAGCTTGAAGCAAGCACTTGGCCTCTTTTTTGAAAAATTGTTCACCATCTGCCAAACTGCTGCTTGTTGTAAAGTTTACTGCCACCATTTAACACTCGTAAAATTGTCCAACCGATGGCTCATATTGCGAAACACTGGAGTTGCAAATACACATGATGATGTCAGATGTCAGGGCCAGTGACCATTTGAAGCCTGCGAAAGCACTTGATCCAACCAGTCATGCAATACTAAAAACAAATACAATCTCAGAGGAACTGTGAGAACATTTAACCCACAGGTGCTCATAACATAGTAAATGGTTGTTCCATCGCTGCATCATAATGTTTCAATAACACTGGAGAACAATTTTTGTTGAGTTAGGTCTGCCAGCTGTTTTTAACAAATTTTTGGGGCGGAAACTGATCTCAGTTTTTCTCTATCACGTCATGTTTTTTAACTATAGATCCCTGTTTTCTTAAAAAATGTGAAACTGTACTCAACAGACGTGCTTATTTGATAAAACTTACTGTACTTAACCCTAACCTTTCTTTATCAAACTTTTCAAATATTGACATACAATGAAATATGAAAGAAACAGGCATGACTGCAATGTTTATTTAGCACTATTATGTTTTACAAAGGATATGGCACAAATCCTCTTAATTCCTACTATGCTAGCTTTCTGTTTGCAGATATTGATAGTACTGAGTATTGGGAGCTGCACACACCTCTCACTGCACTGTCTCAATTGTGACTGCACAAACAAGTTGGCACGTAGCTGTCGATGAGTCCAATCGTAATCAGCTGGCAAGTCTTACTACAGCTAATCAGTGGAATTTTGCTTATCTGGAGGGTAGGCTGTGGAGAAAAAACGGTGCTAGAAAAAAAACTGACTGCAATTTTGCAATCAGCATGGTAATTTTAGTTTTCATCAGTATAAAAATCTAACTCAAAAGAAATGTTTTTTTCAAATTGTTCCCCAGTGTATTTTAATATGGCCCTCGTAAGACTAGAAAAACTGAAATAGCCCTTGGTGTAAGAAGAGTGTGTGTGTGTATATCTATATACTCACTGAGATCTGTCATGTCTCTGGCTGCTGATGGGGGGCAGTGCTGCCTTGGTGTTAAACTCCAGGCCTTTCCTTAAGGTCTCCCTGATCTGTTCCGTGTCTGTCAATACACACGTCAGCATGGAATGATCCCATCATGCGCTGCATACACACTCCCAAGAACTGGAAGCACCTTTATCGGAGAGTCTGCGAGGCTGTGAGCCAATGCAGATGGATCGACTGTCCTCCTCGTCGTCGGGCGGTCGACTCAGGTCGTCCCACACGCACTTGGCGCTCACCCCGCTCAGGTTGGAGCCCTCTGTCTCGATGCCGTGGTCCACTCTCTCCTGCTTGGATGAGCAAGACAGACGCAATCATCAACACTAGGCCTGCAGGGTGGTTACAGCACCAACAGGGGGGGGGGGGGGGGCTTCAGACTCATAGATTCACAAACAAGGCTTGAAAACAGAAGGTGACCCTTTTTCCTATAAAGGGACCATTTCAGTTTTTATTAAGTCACGCTACATCGATTAAGCAATGATAAAACAATTTTAAAAAGCTTAATATTGTATATACTATCACCATTGGTGGGTTAAATGATTATGGCCTGTTTAAAACAGTTCCTCCAACGTTTTGTTTTTTTGAATGTATATAGTGAGCCAGATCAAATGCTTTTGCATCCTAGCCCCTGATCTGAGAGGACACTGAAACCCTAGCTTGAAATAGATGCTAGAGCCAATCTTCTTACCCCATTACCAAAAGTGTAAATGAAACAGTTCCCTACTAGGATACCAATACACTATTTCATAAGTTGTCTGTGAATATTCTCATTCATCCAGGTCATTTCATTTTCAGGGCACTGACTCGATCGATTCAATGCCCTGAGTATTTCACCAGTTCTATTACAGCATCTAAAAAGTTATAATTTCATAGTAACTAATGATGCGGTAGTGGTAAAAATAATACCACGAAACAGCCATTATGTAATAATCATTAAACAGTGAACCCCTGCCTATTACCAAAAGTGTAAATGAAACAGTTCCCTACTAGGACACCAATACACTATTTCATAAGTTGCCTGTGGATATTCTCATTCATCCAGGTCATTTCATTTTCAGGGCACTGAATAGATCGATTCAATGCCCTGAGTATTTCACAAGTTCTATTACAGCATCTAAAAAGTTATAATTTCATAGTAACTAATGATGCGGTAGCGGTAAAAATAATACCACGAAACAGCCATTATGTAATAATCATTAAACAGTGAACCCCCTGCCTATTCGTGGTTCACTATTTACGAATTCTCCGAAATGTGTTTTTTTTTCTTTGGAACCTACACCTCAGCTATTTGGTGAAAGAATCACCTATTTCCTCATTTTTGTGCTCTTTCTGTAAATCTCTTAAGGTGCCACAATTGATCTCAATGTAACCCACATACAAAAAAATGCAATTATGGTAAAAGTATTTATAAATAATATAAATCTACATATACACAAATACATACACGTTACATGTCACGTGACTAAACGATGCCTTCATGGACTTGCATGAATGAGAATGAATATTTATCCATCCATCCATTTTCTGAGTCGCTTCTCCTCACTAGGGTCGCGGGCGTGCTTGGAGCCTATCCCAGCTGTCATCGGGCAGGAGACTGGTTGCCAGCCAATCGCAGGGCACATAGAAACAAACAACCATTCGCACTCACAGTTACACCTACGGGCAATTTAGAGTCACCAATTAATGCATGTTTTTGGGATGTGGGAGGAAACCGGAGTGCCCGGAGAAAACCCACGCAGGCACGGGGAGAACATGCAAACTCCACACAGCCGGGGGTTACAGTTTAACTATAATTATTGCAATGTATTTATTTATTTTGAATGTGGGTATCAATTACTCGCGTTTTCTTTCATGCCAGGGCTCAGATCCTATCCCCTGCAAATAACAAATAGGGAATTAGGGAAAACATCTGTTCATCACAATAACCATTATAAAAAGAGGGAAAACTTGTACTTGAACGTTGACAGTATCAATAGCTCAACCTGTGAAATATATTACAATATACATATTTTGTCACACCCTTAATTTTTATATAACTCTTAATTACTTTAGCGAGTGGTCAGAACGTAATTAAGCCTTACTTGTAGGTGTGGATCGATGTCAAAGATGGTTTCCCCTCTCCTCATGTCTGTGATCAGCCAGGGACCGCCGGCTCTGTATACACAACAGCTGTCATTAATTAGTTAGACAACACAACATTTTTAACACAAGGGATGTGTTTTTCTCCACTGTGGTCGGAAAATGTGTGAAAATATAACTTTTGTTTTTATTCCCTTAAATTAGTTACAGTGGTTAAATTTAAATAACTTTATGCTACTGTGTCAAAACATTTGAATATTCTAAATCACATTGACTGGCAAAGATGGTCAAAACAATTTTTTTTTTTTTTAATTCCGTTTTCAGCAGAAAATGATGTGTTGTAAGCAGCCCTTAAGTTGAACTCACATTCCAACCCCTCGCATCAGTTCCAGGATGCCTTGGCCATTCCATTGCTGTGCTGCCTGCAACTCCTCTGTACAAACGCCAACAATCTGCAGGCGACAGTACAACATTTAAGAATGATGTGTCCTTAATGTTAACTCATTAATAGGCAATACAACCTTAAAATTAAATTTCTTATTCCCCCCCAAAAAGATTTTTGATTTTAATAAAATTTCCCCCCTTTGCTTTTCGAAAAAGCAAATTACAATGACAATATTCAAAACAAGTACCTGCAGTTCTGTTTTTTGTTTTTCACTCCTGGGATGTATTTATCAACCCACACAAAAGTAATATAAATAAATACTTTTTTAAATAAATGGATTACCCCTACCGTGCTCCTTTCTTTTCATATGCAAAACAATGTGAAGAGGATTTATATATTAACTTTTGTCTCATGTTCATCTTTTGATCTTGATCTTAGAACTACTGAAACCTAAAAAAAACCCTCTCTCTCTCTCTCTGACAAACAATTGATAAAATGAATTTATTGCTGATATGGTATGAAACATTTGAACCCACCTGCAAGAAGCTGACAGTGCCAAAAGGCGTTTGAATGGGATGCATTTGAGGGTCCTCTGTGAGCAACATATGCTGGATGCGAGACTCGCTGTTGTCCAGCGGATTGTGCCATGATATGTGGTCACCACTACAAAATGTGTTTTCTGTGGGGACATGAAAAGGTAAATTATAATCCCTCGTGTGTTAGTTTGGATTTGGACCACCAGTGAGAGGCTGCGGGCAAACTTCAAAGTCACCGTCTATACAATGCAGAGTAAAGAGGACAGTGAAAGTAAAGTTGACGCCTCATGGTGACAAGTGTCAATCTACATCTACATTTGCTTGGGAGGTAACATGCACCCAGTTTAGTTTGGCTGCGACGTACTCTAAATGTGTGTATGTTTGGTAGTGTGGGGGTGAGAAATCAGCTCAGACGCCAGGCCCACCCACGAGCAAATTGATCCCAGCTGGAGGGCTGAGAGATGGGGAGACTGGAGAGAACAGGCTTCTTTGAGAATTGATCAAAAAGTCTCTTAGTCCCTTCCAATATAAGGACATACAGTGCCATGAAAAAGTATTGGGCCCCCTTCTCAAATTCTTATATTTTTTGCTTATGTTTAAGCTCATCAAATGTAAATATCAGACAAATATAATTCAAGTGAACTTAAAATGCTGTTTTTAAATGGTGAGTTCAGCAAATATCGAGCATGAACAGCCTTTTTAAGGTAATGCCACTGCATTTTAATCGGATTCAAGTCTGGACTTCGACTAGGCCACTCCCAAACCATTTTGTTTTCACACAGCGCCAGGTTACGATGAATAGATTTTTTCCCTTAATACATGAAATCACCATGTAAAAACCTAATTTTATGTTCACTTGGGTTATATTTGTCTGATATTGACATTTGTTTGATGATCTTAAACAAAGTGGGGAAACTATGCACAAATATAAACATTTGAGAAGGGGGCCAATACTTTTTTAACAGATTTTAAGTCCTAAAAAGAGACCTAACTAAACAAATAAATACAATAATAATGATTTTTAAAAAACACTATAACTGTGATCCTATAGTGCAAGTATAGAAATCAACTAAACATAACAGACTACACTCAAATAGACAGTCTACTAACAAACTATACTAAAATAGAAACTAACTAATCATAACAAACAACCACTAAATGAAAGCCCAGTTCAGCACTTTTATTTAGTTTGGGTTGTTGAAAAGAAAATATGCCATAGGTGCTAATGTGGCTAATGCAATAAAAACTGGCACTGTGATACCATTATACATTTACAAGTGACGGTGTGTGAGGTCTTTAATAACATCACATGACATTCGTCATTCGTAATTACAGTGAATACTGTGTTTTGCTATTTTTAAATGTTATTAGGAGTGGTTAAATTTTTACACTTGTATGACAGTTAAGGATGTTAGTTAAATGTTATTTGCCTGTATAGTTAATAAAATGTTAACACCATTTAACACGAGAATGAATTACTTCAATTCCCATTACTTCCTATGGGAAACATTTTTTGTCCTGACAGTGTTCGACCTTAACCGTTCCACTACATTCAATAATAAATAAGTTACAAAAACCCTGACAGAACATTCATCGGAAGTACAGTAAATACAAAATTAGACTTCCTATTGGCAGTTCCATTTCCAATATATTCGTCTACTATGGAAAACAGAAACAGGCACTTCTACTCATACACATTTGGATGAAATAGAGACTGCAATTACAAAGAGCAAATTCTTAACATTTGGCAAAAGGTGACATGGCAACAGCAGTCAAAGGGAGGCTGTCAAATAAAGACCAGTGCGGGTAATAACTTACCTGACTACAGTTGAGCTAAAATAGTGAAGAATACCAAATAAGGAGAACACCCCAAAAAGTTTAACAATTTAGAATTAATGCATATTATTAATTATGCCTCATTGTAAATTCACTCATCAGTGTGTTTTGTTTCTCACCTGACTGGAAAACGTAGCGAGCCAACCCTTGCATGAGTTCAGCGGGCCAAGTCGGTGGGGCAGTCTCCCCCATCTCTCTTTTCAGCCTAAAGGTGAGCTCGAAGCCAAAGCCGCTGGGTTTGTCTATTCCTGTGAATCTGACCCAAATACAAATGGTGAGATGCAAAACAACAGTGGCGCTCTCATATGCATGCGTCTTGTCAGAGGCACAATGCTAATAAAAATAAACTGCTTGGGGTTAGATGATGAGGAACATGATAATTAGGAGGGCATAGGTGTTGAGAACTGGGGAATGATAGTAATGTGGTTGGGAGGATGTATGATGACATATTGACCAATTATACACCCAATATGTAAAATAATTTATGGGCTTAATCATTCCAACGCATCTCCAACGTTACAAGCCATGTTAGCACATGGCCAAAATAGTAAACAATGGTACTTTACTACTCACTCGTGGACCCTGTTGTCTCCATACAGGTCGCTTAGGCCAAAACTGACATAGTGCCAATGCTCTTGGACGTCCTGAGCTGAACAGCCCATATTTCGATACATACTAATGTAGTCTAACGGGTCTGGACCACCTAACCTGCACACACACACACACACACACACACAAATCATCATTGTCACACACTGCTCCGGCCGGGTTTACACTTTCACTACAAAGGGGACCAACACATATGATCATACAAAGGGCTTGGACAAACAACGAACCTAGCACGTTGTGTGTTGCACAGGTATTAATTGTTCGGCTTGCGTGAAACTGTAAAGTCCTACGCTCTGAAACAGCTCACGACGAGTGTGTCGCTAAAGTTAGCTTCGAAGCTAACTATTTTCATTTACAATCGCTACACACAGTTCAAGCAGAGTAAACATATCAACAACAAAATGGAGAGTGTTTACTTACCAATATTTTACAATGGCTGTAACTTGAAGCGGGTTTGCCTGATCGGGATAAAGTCGCCGACATTCCCCGTAGATAGCCTGCAGTCCTGGGGGAAACAGCGACGATAGCCCGTGCGCTTGGGCACCGCTGCTAGGCCGTACTTCGTCCATGCCACGGCCTCGAAACGAGCCGTAATTAACTACAATCCGCAACGGGAGTGCTACTATTCTCCGCAAACCACCTGTCTTCGCAGAAATCCGTTCAACTAAACCATAAGCTTCACATAAGCACAGCTATCGACCTAAACTGAATCGTTGTGCTTCGCCCAGATGGGGCCCGAGCCTGTTCGGCATCCTCTCCAAAAACGGTACCGATTGGTCAGGAGAGCATTCTGACGTCATTGATTGACGTCGTCATTAACCAATGAGGTCCGATTGTAGTTTTGCACTATCCTTACGCTTATTATTTATTAATGCTGATCATTTTGATCAGTGTAAATATTTGGGGGTGGTAGCTGTCCAACACCTACTGCATACTTTTGGGATTTTTAAGTTATTTTGAATGCGGTAGCACAGTAGCTAATTGCTTAGCACATCTGCCTCATGTTAGATTTATTGAAGACTATAAATTAAATTGTTCATTGTGTGAGTAGTAGTTTGCTTTGGTAGTTTCTGGTATGTGCAATATGTGCTGCCGCACAGGGCAGCAGCACCCCCCCACCCATCACCACCAAAATAATGCTACATTAAATAGTTTTCTATTGGAATCATGACATAAAATAAACGTTAGAGTATGTATGGAGAATTTGCATCCCCTTGCAGAGTCAATGTAAGGGTTTGTTAATGATGTCAACGGAAGTATGATATTTTCATTGTTCGAGATTCTCTGTACTTGGTGAGGAGCCAAGGTTAGCTAGTTGTTGGTAGAAACTGACTGAGAGTGTCACATGGCCATATGTGTATGTGGTTAATTAAAATCAAAAGCTATAATCAGCGATAGAGGTCTCGTTATTGCTTGGCAATTGACAAATCCAAGTTGGAATGTTCTTTACCTTTTTGGGTTCAAATGAATTGACATTAATTCAAAGCAACGGCAAATTAATATTCTCAGAAAAATGTCAGTAGTAGTGTGTAGGTCTACTTAAAGTTTAACAGTAAAAGTACTCAATGTGCATTTAAACGGGCCCTTTGTTTTACTGTTTATTGACACTATTCCTGTATTGATAGTTGAATTAATAACACATAACAACGTGGTAATTTACATGCTCAGTCCATGCATGTTTCACGTGAAAATCATATTGTATTTGAATGAAACATCAGGAGCGTTCTTTAAATATTTTTTCTGTCACTGAAGATGATGCATATCCATCTACCTCCACAGCTCATAAATCCTATTATTAAAATAAGGTTCCTGTTGTGCAATGCAAGAGTTGTGTTTTTTAAGGTCCACTTCAGTGTTTTCATCAGCGTGTGTGTGTGTGTGTGTGTGTGTGTGTGTTTGTGTGGTGGGGTGTATTGGTGTTGGGTGGGCACCAAAGAGTGGTCTCGAACAGGGTGAACACTTGCCCTAAGTGTCAGCTGGGATCAGCTCCAGTTCAACCGCGACATTAATGAGGACATAAGCGTACAGAAAGTGGATGAATGGAAATTTCATGTTGACTGATGGGTTGTTTTTCCAATGCAGTACAGTATTTTACCCAGCCACATTTCACAGACAATAAATACATTTGGTTACCACTTCATTATTATTTAATTATGAGATATACTTTATTATGGATGACGTGCGAATCCAGTATTAGGAATATTATTACGGAAGAGAGAAGACATGCATTTACCTAAACTTCCACATGTTGTTTAGATACATAAGAGCACCGTTTTCTTTTGAACGTTTGGCCCAGTAGCTTCACTAACTCAGTGGGTGTTGTCTGTTTATAATCTAGATAAATATACCCGGAGGCACGGTGAATGACTGCTTAGAGCGTCTGACTCACAGTTCTGAGGACCGGGGTTCAATCCCCGGCCCTGCTGTGTGGAGTTTGCATGTTCTCCCCGTGCCTGCGTGGGTTTTCTCCGGGCACTCCAATTTCCTCCCACATCCCAAAAACATGCATGTAGGTAAATTGATGACTCTAAATTGCCCGTAGGTATGAATGTGAGTGCAAATGTTTGTTTGTTTATATGTGCCCTGGAATTGTCTGGCAACCAGTTCAGGGTGTACCCCGCCTCCTGCCCGATGATAGCTGGGATAGGCTCCAGCAGCCCGCGACCCTAGTGAGGAGAAGCGTCTCAGAAAATGGATGGATGGATGGATAAATATACCCAACACATCACCAATTGCGCAATTTAAGAAGGCCGAATGGTTTCACTTTTAAATATCATTAAATCCTTTGTGAAACTTAAATATTGTGATAGTATTGTAAATTTCACACATGAGACAATCAAACGCAGAGAAAGTGATAACATTTATTTAACTAACATCAATATACAACAGATTATTACATTACTTCTATGGTATTTTTCGCACAATACAGTACTTCTATTGTGGATTTCCATTCTTTGCTGCCATGTAGTTGTTAGTGCCATGCCAAAAGAACTGAGCCCATAGATGACACCTGAAGATGCCACCATCTATGGAATTCAGTTCTCATAGTGGAGCACATTTCAAAATTAGGTCTTCATACATTAGATAACAGTATTTCAAGGTTACAGAGACAGTAACAAGATCAATAGTGCAGGTCATTATACATATGAGAGGTATCATAACATCAACAAAGAAATTCTTAAAAAAATAAATAAATACATTTGAAATTGATTGGCTCACGACCACTCCAGGATGTAGCCCGATTCTTGCCCAATGTTAGCTGTGGGTGGCCCCAGCTCACCTATGACCCTAATGAGGATAAGTGGTATAGAAAATGGTTTGATGCATGGACATTTTACCGATACGGTTGTCCATCCATCCATTGTCAATATCACTTATCCTTATTAGGGTGGTGGGTGAGCTGGAGCCTACCCAGTTTGATTTTGGGCGAGAGGAGGGGTACACCCTGGACTGGTTGCCAGCCATTCCCAGGATGAATTTAGACGAACAACCATTCACACTCAAGTTCACACCTAAGGACCATTTAGAGTCTTCAATTTACCTAAAAACATGTTTTGGGAATGTTGGTGGATGCCAAAGTACTCTGAGAAAATCCACGCAAGCATGGGGGAAACACGCAAACTCCACAAGGAAAGGCCGGAGCCTGCATTTGAACCCTCAACCTCAGAGCTGTCAGGCGTATGTGCTAACCTATCATCAATAGTGCTGCCCCATGTTTTCATGTGGAATTGAAAATTTAAAATTATCACACAAGCTGAGACAAGTAATACCTACCCTCACTAAACTGTAGGTCAGGGTTTCCTCTACATTTTAGCTGAAGACCTAAATTAAAGAAATGCTCTTCCTTTCCTGCATCCAAATTTACTAAATTATATCATATATTGCTATACGTTGACCATTAACTTATGGCAATGTTTTTTTTGCAACATGAATTGAAAAACACATTCCCAATACAATGTGTGCCTGATTGATGATCAATAAAAATAGTTTACAGCAGCCCAATAAAATCCTGATTTACTGAATATATCAACTAAATTGTGACTCAAAAGTGCCAAATAAATGACAATAAATGATACATTAAGTTGTATAACAGCCCTTACAGTATATTACACAGCCAGACTGTCATTTTAAACATCCTCATTTTAGATGTAAAACGAACGTGAACTCTAACCTCTACAAAGCTTACTGAGCGTGTTGGGATCAAGTGAGGAACCTTTTTCCTCTTTATTCCTTGAAATGGTTCACTAGCACGGAAAGGACGGTCTCTGCCTGACAGGCTGATACAAGCACTGATAGCACTCTCGTCACAGATGTGACTCACCAGTGGCAAGCACCTCACTCTCATTAACATATAATAAGGAAGTTTAAAATTTACAAACACTGCCATGGCTGCTTCTTCCTTCTTCGACATTCATTGACCTGATTGGCTTCAGAGTGATCTAGTTCCTGATAAAATAAGATTCATTTCAAAACACTTTTAAGTATACATTAAATCTATACAATTGACGAAAGGCCACAGCTGAGCATGCCTAGGAAACGACAAATATTCTTAAGCAGAAGTGACAAACAACCGGTCCGACTGCCTAAATCCTCTATGAGGACATTGGCAATGTGTCAACGCAGACGTCATGGCAAAGTTTATGTTCAGGCTTTGTATGAGCTCGACTGAACTTGTTTCTCTGCCTGTTTCAAATGACTGTAGTTTAGTTTTCACCCTTTAATACTTGCCTCTCTTGATCAAGTGCATCCTACTAATAATGTCTTGGATAGTCCAAAAATAAATAAATAAAATAAAATAAAATAAAATAAAAACAAATGATTATTTCAGTGCTCAACAGGATCTGCTCTCCAAAAACGAATGAAGATAAGCCCTCTCTGCGCCGTGTCCCAATGTAGAGAGTACAGTGCGCTGTCTTGACATCCTGCTCCGACCTTAAATAGCGTCATCTTTCACATCACCCGCCGGTTTACCTTTCTCCGAGCCCGCCCTCCTCGCAATCGGTTATTCACGCACTCCCTCCGTTCGGTAAACTCGCAAGTCACTTCCCAGTAAGAAGGAAACAGTGGGAGTCAGCAGCACGCCCCCACGCCATGAATCAACACATAATAGTTTCTGGCGAAAACCATCTGACTGGCCCTGCCCCCCTCTGTTCTCATAAAGCAAAGAAGGGAAAAGGCTGCGTCTAACGTCGGAGCCAGGAATTCCCCCACAGGCTTGCGTACAACTGTTGGCATGACGCAACGATGACGAAGCGGATGCAAACAGAAACTCGAGACTCGCGTTGGGAAAGCTACATATTCACATCGTGGCCATTTGGAAACGATAGCAGCCAATTGGACTTGTGTCATGTTGGCGTTAGCTTGGTCGTATGTTATGTTTTCGGTGAGGCGGGAAAGTATTTTCACGGTAGCGCTTTATGGTGGCAGCAAACTCAATTCAACTCGCATCACAATACGCAGCAGTTTGGCAAATAGTGAACAGTTCATCGAAAAAAAAAGGTTTCAAGATGTTTGATCTCATTCCCAGTTGAAGGTCACTGACAACCCAAACATAAGCAAGGAGATTTACACATTGTGAATTTTAAATAACTACATAACTCAGCTATTACGAGAGTCATGTTAGCTTAATGCTAACATGAATGGAAAATGCTGTTGACATGCTAATGTTAGCATTGGTAGTTGCAATGAAATGGATATTTTAATGCATATGGTGGAACAACACATGGACAGATAGTATAACAATACTCGCAGGCATATATTCTTCAGTTTGCTATGAAAAAATTACTATTACAGCAACTTACTGAGCAGTACAGTAGAAGAAGTAAATTTTTCTTTGTTAGTCTGCACGACTGCATTATGCAGGACTGCCTCCCGGTGGCCAAGGCAGGCACACCAGAAGGAGCAGTGCAATGAATTGGATGCAATATTAGATCATGATGCGCAAACTGTAAAATGATTTACATTCTATTAATTCATAATTGTATTCTATATAATCGAGTGTTATTTTTCCTAATTAAAAACAAAAACAAAATTTGGGTTTTATTTTGGGGGGATGGAACAGATTAATGTAATTTTCATTCATTTCAATGGGCAAAAATTATTTGAGATCTAGAGAGCTTGTATGTCAAAGCATCACTTTATATGATTGGGACAGTTGACCACCATGCAACCCAAGATAGATAAACATTTGTATTTAATAAATAATTTTTGGACAAATTAGGCGAATTCAGATAATTGTGGCACTGGCACCCCTGAAGCTCTCTCATAGCACAGTAATGCGCCACGCCACTCTTTTTGGCAAAAACTGACCTATATCGCAGCCTTAAGCTGGAATGTAGGACTAATTCAAGTATGTGTGATATGTGCATCTTTATACCAATGTACTCAATAGACCGAATTTTACGCCGCTTTTGAGACCATCAGCATAAAAATGTACTTCGCACCAGCTTTCTTAAATCTGATGCACTTATTTGCGGGTCAGTTTTGATTTGTACAGTACTAATTGTAATGTGCAGGCTGGGTGGGCGGATGGGATATTAAAAATCCATCCACCCATCCATCCATCCATTTTCCATACCGCTTATCCTCACTAGGATCGGAAAACAAAAATAATCTGCGCAGGTCTAGTTTGCGGTACAAAGAACAACATGTTGATGACATCAGGTGTGGAAAAACTGAGTTGCATCCATTCATATCTCTGCTTTGGCAGAACTCCAGCAGCAACATTATTGCTCAATATGATAGTGACATGGAAACAAGAATTGGTTAAGTTAAGATCATCGCCTGCCGCCGTGGGGGACCTAGGTTCAAGACCCCGACTGGACCATCCGCCAACATCCCCCGGACTCACGCCTGTGGTGTTCTTGAGCAAGACACTGATACCCCGAAATGTTCCCCGGGCGCTTCAGCTGCGCCCTGCTCCAGTGTGTTCCACTAACATGTATATGTTCACTGTGATGGGTAAAATGCAGAGAACAAATTTCATGTGCATGCATGGATTTTCATGACAATAAAAAGTCATTCTTCTTCTTCAGAATACCCAACAAAAATGAATTGATCCATAAATCTTAATCAAAAACCCATCCTCAGATCCTGAAAATTTGATCAGAGTAACTAAGTAAGGGTATCTGGTAATTATCTTCCAATGCCTTTTACACGGAACCCAGCAAAGTGGGTCATTCCTCAACAGTGTATACTTTTACACCGTGACACAGCATATCGTAACTAACGTCAGTGCCATCATCTCGTATGATGTGCTTTACTTATCGGATAGCTACGATTGCTTTTGACACAACAGGGTGAGAGAAGTGAGTATAGGTTGTTAAACTACACATCCCTGTCCCGGCATCCCTTATAAACAGGTGCCGTGCCGTCCCACCTATGTTAAGCCTCTATGAAGGCTGAATATTGCAGAGACGACTTTGTGCCTGCCATTTCTTGACAGGGCTGTTAAGACAGACCAGTAACCCATCACAAGGCAGAAAAAATACAGCTTTTGCGAATAAAATATTAGCCAGACAGCAACAGTATAAAGAAGTGATTCTTGAGTGTTAAATTTTACATCCCAGTCCTGACATTTTTTGGCTTAAACACATACAGTATGTACATACACAGAAACATACAGAAATGTGAACCAAAAAAAAAAAAAAAACAGTATTTACAGGCTGTATTGTTTTTTTATTCAGGTCTTGGTCACTTTTGTTCCCTATTAAGTCATATGTTGATTTTGGTATGTCAGCGGGACCAAACAAGGGAGAGGATTTTCAAGTCTAAAAACATTTCCTCATGTCTGTTAACAAGACCAGTCTTGATACGTTTCCAAACAAAAGGCTTTAACAGGTTACTTCACTGCATTTCCCGTTTGTCTATTTTGCAATTTTTCCAGGAGGTAGCCAGCATTGGCACGTGTCACATCTCGTGGCTTCTAAACAAACCACACCCAAAAATAGGGATTTTTTTAAACTTTTTATTTCTACTTTCTTTTTTTTCCACAGAAGCAGATGACGAAAAGCAGAGGTCCTTTTCCAGAATGAGACTTACAGAGACCCCACAGAGACCGACCACTGACGTACCGTGACGCCCGAATCCACTTTCAAGCTACATCCTCGGGCAGCCGGGATAAGTTGCAATTGACATTTCGTGTTGGACTTCAGAAACAAGCCTGGCTTTCATGCTGCTGTTTGAACACGGGGGAAATCACTCGCAAAGGTCACTGAGCCCATTTCCTTTTCTTTCCTCCCGGTGCGTCTAAATAGACCTGGAACAGCCCGCTTTCAACTGCTCCTCACTTACTGGAACATGTCTATATAGGGAGGAAATATGGAAGAAGAAACAAGGGAGGGATGAGTTTACTGAGGGATGAGAAAGAATTACTTTATTAATACAGTTTTAATATCACAGGCAGGTGAGGTTCCTTGTGGCCTTGAAACTTCAAGATGATGCAGAGAAAGGTCCATATCACTATTGTTAGTGATGGAAGGTCACAGCTGATCAGATGGTAACGATAAGCCACTCAATTTACTGTACAGTAAGTGCCAGACTAAAAATATAGCCATTTGCGGTATACACTACTGTCCAAAAATTCGGGGTCAGCTAGATAATTTCATGTTGTTTATTAAAACACACTATTGTGTTTATATACACACATACACGAGGTTTCAAAACTTTGAAGGTCACTTAGAAAAGTCCTTATTATTGAAAGCATTGTTTTTCTTTTTTTTAAACTACATTTACGATGTCAAGACCAGGGGTCACCAACCTTTTTGAAACTGAAAGCAACTTCCTAGGTACTGATTAATGCTAAGGGCTACCACTTTCATACACACTTCTGAAATAACTAATTTGCTTGAATCATCTTTAAATCATTAGTAATAATGATATCCATTTATGTGAAGACACCGATTGTGTTAATGATTTCTCACAAAGATCAACAATGATTTAACAAGGTGGGAAAGAGATGCAGTAAATTTCAACATTCAACACTGTTTTTATAAATCTCTGCAACTGATTACATTTTAGATGGTCATTTCTACAACATTGCATCAGTCACAATTTCTCATCACTGCTGAGCTATTTTGAGAACAGGTGCGGGCTCCCCATGTAGTACTTTGGGGCTACCTGGTGCCTGCGGGCACCCTGTGGATGACCCTTGGTCTAGCATGTATTTCTGATTGATTCTATGTCATCTTCACTGGAGAGAGAGAGAGAGAGAGAGAGAGAAAGAAAAGATTTACTTTCAACATTAAGGACATTTCCAAGTGACCCATAACTTTGAACAGTAGTAATTGGTATTTAGTTTTACTGGTTAGTAGTGTATTGACCCGTGAGCTAGTGTGATTATTTTTTTAAAACGCAGGACAACAACATGTCTCTGAAGTCCATCTTTGCTATCCCACAGGTGATTGATAGTGAAAACCCCCCTCTCTGCCACAAACGCCTCAAACAGGTGCAGACCGCCACCCACACCAAAGTAGTGGGTCTTGGTGGCCATGTAGACGTGTCCGTCCGATGCTAAAAGTTTGTGGAGGGTGTCATGTAGCGCAGGGTAATAAGCCGTGTTGTAGATCGTCTCTGAAGTCATGATAATGTCGTATTTCAATGGCGAGTCCTGACTTGAGGCCAAAGTAAGAAAGGTGCGCCAGTCACCAGAGAAGAACTGGCACCTTGGCAGTAACATATCTCGTCTGTCATGTATTGGTTTCATTTTACACTCTTCTTCCTTGTCGGTTGTTCCTTTACCCTTCCTTTTTCTGTCATCATCATCATCACTGTCATCATCTTGGCAATTGAGAATGACATTAGACACAGTGAGCTGCTCAATCACTGTACTGTTGTAGTCTTGGAAATGGACTTTCCTGGCTCCTCTTTTCAGGGACAAAATCCCCAAGAGCCCGGCGCCACAGCCGAGATCCAAGACGGCCTTGCCGCCGAACGTCTCGCCTTCCCTCTCGATTACCTCCAGGAGGTCGTATGTGCACTCCCACACCTTCAGTCCTCCCTCGTACACTCCCGAGATGAGGTCAGACCTCTGCTCGGCCGTGCGGGACAGAACGTTCTCCGTGTCCTCCCTCTCACAGACGGTCTTCTCGAAAATAGTCTCGTTGAGGAAGTGCAGGGGAGGAAGAGTGCCGATGTTGAGGGTTTCCCAAATGGCGTCATCGAGTAGGTGCAGAGGATCAGAGGGTGGAAAGTGCTCTTTGGCCTCTTTTACTGCAACTGCTGGGTTGCCAGTTTCATTCGCCTGAAAAGTCAAAGCAGTACGTCAGTATTGTGGAACATTGATTCAGTTCCAAGTCTCTTTTACAAAGCATTCCTGCAGAATTGTGGTAAGAAAAAGATAGATTCATTACTACTCACACATGAATTGTCTTCCCAAGACACAAAAGAGTGATTACAAATACAGGAACAGATTTGTCACATTAATAATTACATAATATGAATAATTTGTTTTATTATTTAATCATATTTTTTGGCAAATAAGATTTTTAAATGGACATATTTTCATTACATGCAAAATGTTGCACTTTTGCCACATAGTTTAAACCTCAGCAATATATAGTACTGTTCATCTTAGTAGGTATTGGGACAGGGGGGGCGATATACCAGTAAAAAAATAAAGAAAAAAAAATCAGAGTTTTTAGATAAAGGAGACGACTTATAAAATATGCATCAGGTGAATAAATCAAGTCAAGTCTACTGGTATAGACTCACCTGCAACTCAAATGATGAGTGCTATTGAAATGGATGAATACATGTTTTGATCACTTTAGGATTAACAACAGCATTACAAATCGTCCATGTGATTGAATGAATGACCAGCACAGTCAACACGTCACGTGTTGATGATTTGTCGACCAGTCAGAATAATTGGGATTTTTTTTTTTAATCCCTCATGACATCGATCCCTTCCAAAGAGAGTACTTGTCAGCCTAACAGTAAAATAGCTCACTTCCTCTCAACTATTCATTCATTTGATGCTTATCACGAGTCATTGACAGACACCTTATTATGGGGACTGGAGAGTATCTTGCAGGTTACTGACTGTGAGTGGACGCTCTCTACCGGATGACAGTTTAATTTGTGGATCTAAATATACACTGGAAATCCAATTGCAATGAAGCAATTTCTTTGTTTGGATTTAGTTAACATTAACAAGTCTAAAGATTTACTCTATTACAATAACATAGGTCTATCCCCACAGCCACCTTTGAACAAACATTTTAAAGTCAAAGACATTACAAGCACAGATTGCATAATGGGAATAATAAAAAAATGTATTCCACCTGGAAGGACACTTGTATGATACCAGTCAATCATATGCGAACAACTTAAAAAAATAGTTTGGATTTTACTTACGGGTTTAGAAACAATGTTTAACGATGCATTGCCCTGTACGTCGTCCGTGTTTTTTATTCCAGTTACGTCGAAATTAAAACAAAACATCTCTGACACACAAAGTTAAATTGGATCTAGAAAGCTACCTGGTTTGTAGCCACGTTACTAGCTAGCTGCACATGCCGAGCGAAAGCACGCGGCGGCACTTCAATTCCCAGAATTCCTTGCGATAATAGTGACAAATCCTGACTCCGCATATGCGAAATAGTAAAATACGTCGTTAGGCAATTCATGTAATACTTCGTTCGTATATATGTCAAGTTTAAGAAGTGTGTTGGTTCTAGTTGTGTTGAAATAAGGTCAACAAGACTGTACATCCGGACTCAAACGACCATAATGCTTTTCGCCGCCCTCGCCTCACTCTCGCGCATGCGCACTAACACACGGGCTCAAGCTCCAGCTCAACTGTCGCACGAGCTGTTCTCTATCTGACGCCCCGTCGCTTCTTCTATCAACATAATACTGATCTTGTCGCCCTTTTGAAAATGTCGACGAGAGGATGTATTTCACCAGGTTTTTCATTCATAAGAAAGTGAGTACACCTGCACACAAAAAAAAGGCACTTGCGAGACCTCACTATGCGCACCTATTTATTTGACAACACAAGAATGACATCTATAAAGAGGCCAGCGAGGGATTTGGGTTTACTGTAAAAATCTGCGGTAATGGCTTCAAAATGTTTTGGCTGTATGGGACAAAAGCAAAGCTGACCGCTTCCCAATTGTCATTGTAATTATCCAACTCTACGACTATAGTGTATTTTCATTGTACAAATGTCAATAGTCGGCCATCCTTCCAGGAAATTCTGCACAGATAACCGTAAAAGCCTCCGACCTCACCCTATCTGGAATGCTGTTAAACATGATGATGTCTTTGTCAGACTTTTGTTTATGTCATTAATGACCTCGCCCTACCACAGCCACACTTCATTTGATCATTGAAACCAGTGCTTATCAAACGTTTTACTCCAAGTAACACCTTAAAAATACTTGACCTCTCCAAGTATCACCATAATGACCAACATTAAAATACAGTACCTCAGTAGGTCTAAGTGGTCATTAAACGAGGTGGAGGTTTTATTCCTAAAAGGTATATCTAGAATTATTTTAAACCCCTGTAACATGCACAGTTTGAACATTAGCACTGTCCTTAACTATAGGAAGATAAAACAATTTACATCAGAAATTATTTAATTAAAATGTGTTGTACATTAATCAATCGATCCATTTTCTGTACCGCTTATCCTTACGAGGGTCGCGGGTGTGCTGGAGCCTATCCCAGCTATCTCCGGGCGAGAGGCGGAGTACATCCTGAACTGGTCGCCAGCCAATCGCAGGGCACATACTGTATAAACAAACAACCATTCGCACTTACATTCACACCTACGGGCAATTTAGAGGTTGCACATTAATATTTGTTGAAAAAAAACTGTTTTAAGAGATTGACTGCAAATATATTCATCCATCCAATCATTTTCTTTACCGCTTATCCTCACTAGGGTCGCAGGCTGCTGGAGCCTATATGTAAAAGTTAAATACAACGGAACTATACTTATTAACAAATGTACTGTACTGGATTAAAAACACTATGTACAGTTTGAAATTTTAATTCAGTGATGCTCGCACCACACTTTGCGAACCACTGATTTAAACAATATGTTTCGCAAACCTGAATATAGAATGTCACATAATGACTAAACAGGAGTTGAACCAAAACACCAAACAATAAAATGTAAAAAACAAACAAAATAACCAAATTGGTATGTGCCTCATCAACAGACTAATTTGGCATTGAGTTGATGATCAGTCAGTTGAAAGAGCTTGGTTCTGTCTTATTGATGTTATTTTAGAGACAATTTTTGAAAGTATTTTTAAGATGCTTCTTAGGGTTTAAGTAGATTTGGTGACATTGTTTTGAAAATCCACTTTACGACAGTGGCTTTGACAGTAGTGTCTGTGTGGGAGTTTATTTAAGACACTTTTCAACTGGTCTCAACTTCTCAAGGTTGTCAGGTTCTTTGCAGTGGAGCTCAAACACAACCTGACAAGTGAAAGCTGTTGAAAAGTTTATTAACTACACTGTGCAGACAGTGTTTTAAGTATCTTAATCGGAATGTTTTGACTCAAATACAGCATAAAGGTAGGGCGATACGGCCTTAAAATATTTTTTTCCCACAAAAAACAAATTTTAGTCATTTTATTCCCCTTTGCTTGTAGAAAAAGCAAAAGACAAATGATAATTACTTCATTTAAAACACATTTTTCTTTTTTATTTTCCAATTTGCTTTATTTCTCCTAATACCAAAAAAAACTCGGAAACCGTAATTTGTAGCTTGAAAGCTCAGGTCAATGGTTTCCAACATGTCGATAAATCACTGCAAAGTGTCAGCAATATTCAGCCTGATTGACTCTGATTGCCTTCCAGTGATCCTTGTGACTAGACTTAACACCGATCTGAACGGCCTGACCGGTATCGGCCGATAATTAGCATTTTATGCTGGTCGGCTTTAAAGTCATATTTCGCCGATCCGATCAATGACGTCATTGATCGGCTCCTCAAAAGACATTTACTCGGTGTCGCTATCGTGTACAGTATATTTGAATCCAAAAGCTATTTTTAGCCTTGTCGTGTGTCTTTCGACATAGTACTGTAAATCTCGGACCACCAATAAAGTTATTTAAAAAAATGTGTGTGACAGACAACACGTCTGAGACAGACAACATGAAATGCATGGATCAGACTACAAGACAAATTTGATCTTTCATGATTGCACTATGTCAGACTACTCCAATAAAATCTTGTATTCCGATACCACCGCATCCCGTCTTTTATGATCACTGGGCTTTATCTTGTCAACTCAAACGCGACCGGATACACTCGTTACCATGGCGACGACAACAACACTGGATTGCGTCATGTGTAATATAAGCACAAAATGGAGAAAAACGTGTGCTGGTGGTCACCGGTGCTCCGGAGAGGACTTAAATTCAAGGATTGTTTGGTGTATGTTACCGTACTTTTAACAGCACTCGCAAGCAGGCAATAAAACGTTATATAACCTAGCAGGCTAGTGCTAGCACTCACGGTTTGTACGGAAACACGCGTTATGCTGACTCATGCTCGAAAGTTTCGGTGTGTGTGAAGTAAGTTAATTGCAATAAAGTAATTTAATCACAGTAAGTTAAAACCCATTATTTCTGTCATGTTGGTTTGACCTGACTGATTAGAATACATGAACTGAATACAGAATCCCTTAAGATACTCAGTAGACAGTGAACAAGTATATACAGTAAATTAACAAGTAATTTAAATAGACAGATTGCTCCACCTTATGATCGGATCGGTTATCGTTTTTTTAAACTCGGTGATCGGCCCCAAAAATCCTGATCGTGTAAAGCCTACTTGTGATATGGAAAACAATGTGGAATTGATTAATCTGCCTCCCCTTGTCTTAAGGGTGCCATATTTTACCAAAGCATCTTTTTCTTGTTTTTGTGATGTAATATTGTCTATGGTGTCTCAGTAAACATGAAATATGAATTAAAATCGCTAATGCATTCCAAAGTGGCTACAAAACTGGCTCAAACAGAAGTAGCTGTCAGAGGGGCCTTTACTGGACACTCATATGACAAAAACAAGGTGTTGTTTGACACTTTTATACTAAGACCATGTTAGAAACTCACTCTATGGTGGTCTAAATAGCCAAAATATGGGACCTTTAATTGTCCTACGAGTACAAGCAGACATTAACCAGTCTAATATTGTATTTAAAATAAGAAACAACTCTAAAGACAGTCTCAAGCCATGGGAACAAAATCAAGAAGTAGAAAAGTTACCAAATAAAACCAGTAACATAATTAAATCTCCTAAAATAATCTCCAGTGTATTTTTGGGTGTTTCTTTCGTATAGGTGATTGCCTGTTACAAGTGCAGGATGCGGTGGTGGTGTCCCTCCTCTGTTGTGCACCTGTTGCGCTGCATGCTATTGCAGCTGTGTCCCAGGAGAAGGGGATGCCGGCTGCCTCTGTGGATGGCGAAAACCCAGGCCTACTTGAAACTGCTGCTGCACTCACTTTTCTATAATTCGCTCACGGACTCAGATGTGGTTTTTGACTCTCTGTTTGAGCCTTTGTTATGGACTGTGGATTATTTGACACGCTGGTTTGGGCTGGTAAATATGTGCATGCTCATATATTTGTATCCAACAAATACACTCAACTTAAATTTGTAGTGAGAGCTGTTTCCTGTTTTTGGTGCTGTTTTGTAGCTAAATTAGGTAATCACTAATAATGAACAACCGCAATAGGAAGTATTGGTGCTCTTGTGTTTTTGTACCATAGGTGTTTGTGTGGATGGTGGCGGTACTGACCACCTCCATCTTGCTGGTCATCTACGTTGTCCTTCTGCCTAACGCATTCATGACATATTCTACCGCGTGGCTTGCTTGGCACCTTTGTTACGGGCACTGGAACCTCGTCATGATCGTCTTTCATTACTACAAGGCCGTCAAGACCTCCCCGGGGTATCCTCCTACTGTAAGACTGACGCTCAAGGCACAAGTCATTTGTATTCATTTATTAGAGCAATCATTCTTGAATATCTTGGATTTCTTTTAGGAAAAAAATGACATTCCTTTTGTATCTGTCTGCAAAAAATGTGTCATTCCCAAACCAGCAAGGGCACATCACTGTGGTATCTGCAACAGGTCAGTCATTGTTTTATAAAGTACCCAAATACAAATACTATTATTAATTTTTAAAAATCCAGTAATTTAATTAGACTTTACATCGATCTGATCGGTTTGATCGGTATCGGCCAATAATTAGCATTTTATGCTGATTGGCTGATCGGCTTTCATGTCATAATTCGCCGATCCAATCAACGACATCATCGATCGGCTCTGCAAGAGACATTTACTCCGCGTCGCCATCGCGTATGAATCCAAAAGCTAATTTATTTTTAGCCTTGTTCCGTGTCTTGTGGCATACTACTGTAATTATCTGACGGCCAATAAAGTTCTTTTTCAATCTTGTCGGTGAAAAACACGTCGTCAGTTGTGGGAGTATTTTGCGGTGTCTCAGACAAATCACGGAAATTATTTGCAGTCTGTGCACAACAGAAGTACGTCAGCTAAATGCTTCAACACAACAAATTTGATCGGGGACCTGAAGAATGTACACAAGGAGGAGCATGCCACGTTCAAGCAATGCAGCGTGAAAAAAAAAAAAAAAGGGAAAAGCCAAACCAAGGCAAACTCTGGACAACACTCGTTCATATAGTCTGGACAGTGAGAAAATTAGAGTAAGCATGTCATTTACAATATTTGTTCAGGTAATTTCATTGCAATAAATAGGCTCCAGCACACCCGCGACCCTAGTGAGGAGAAGCGGCTCAGAAAATGGATGGATGGATGGATGGAAGTTAGCACCCATTATTTCTCTTATGTCGATGTAATGTTGATTTTACCTAAACTTGTGTCAGTGGCCAATCCTTCAATTCCCCCTAGAGGTCATTGATGTTTTAACTTTGTCTAAAATGCTAGAGAATACGTTTGAAGATACTCAATATACAGTACACAAGTATATACAATAAATGAACAAGTCATGTAAATAGACACATTGCTCCATCTTGTGATCGGATCGGTGATCGGTTATCGTTTTTCTTAAACTTGCTGATCGGTGATTGACCCCAAGAATCCTGATCGTGTAAAGCCTAAATTCAATAAGATTTGATTAAAATCCTCATAGTCCCTGTAAAGTGAAAATAAATGTTTTGTGAATTTGACATACCACAGAGAAAAGTGTTGTTACAAACCCTACCAAATGGGAATGATTAAAAAAAAAATCGCCCTTACCCTCCTCTTCTGCCTTTCTCAGCGTGACCTGCGCATGGTGCAAGGTGCGCGGCTGACAACGAGGCGCTCAAAAGCGCCATGCCAGCGTGAAGCTTTCCCACCCCCTTCGCTATTCTGCCTTTCTCTCTGTGACATACACACACTCACAGCCGACAACGAGATGCGATGCGGACAAAAGTGCTCAAGTTCTTATATAGTCCGTCACAGGCCCCATTTTTGCTGCGCCCCAAAAAAATCAGGAAGACTGAAATGGTGGAAAAACAATTTAACGTGATATCCCCACAATTGAGTATGACAAAGTTCTCAGTATTTGCACGTTTTCAACAATAATTTTTTTTTCAATTATTTGTTTTGGTATATTTTCAAATACATATAATATATTTAGAAACAAACCTCTTAATTCACTTTACAGGGTCTTTTATTTCCCTCACTAGAATCTATTCATATTAAATATCCATTGATATAAATTAAAAAATGAAATGAACAATGCAGTATTTTACAAACTGCAGTTATTCCGACTTCCTCCCACATTCTAAAGGTATGCATGTTAGGTTAATTAAAGACTCTAAATTGTCCATTGGTGTTATTGGTTGTGTCCACTGGTGACCAATCCAGGATGTACCCCACCCACCCTTTGCCCAAATTCAGCTGGGATCGACTCCAGCTCACCCACAAACCCTAATGAGTATAGGTGCTATTAAAAAATGGATGAATGGATGATTTATTTTCTATCAATCAATGCAACTTATATTTCGACACAAGCCCATTTGTGAGACAAATAAATTTGATATTATATTAACAATATCTTCCAAAGCCTATAAATGTTTGCTGTCATTCGCCATCTTATTTGATCAAGCATGAAAATAACTGAGACTGACATATTCTTTTCCATGTACAGGTGCATTCTTAAAATGGACCATCACTGTCGTATCCTTTCTCATGTACGTTGTTTAGCATCTTGCAGTGGCACGTGTTGTTTTGATCCTAAATGTCTTCCAATCAGCTTGGCTGAATAATTGTGTGGGTCATTTGAACCACCGTTACTTCTTTTCCTTTTGCGTCTTCATGACATTGGGCTGTGTGTACAGCAGCTTGAGCGGCAGAATCCGTTTCCTGGCTGCGTACAATGCCCTCGAGGTGAGTGCATGGCACTCGTAATGCGACGTTTCATCTTATTGAACTGCTTGGCGCTTGTGATTCTGTCCTGTAATGCTTTTCTATTGTTGCTACCTTTCTTTGTGGGGTCTCTTTAAACCATGCGCTTGGTGTACGTGGGCTGCTGCTGTAGCGTTTTAAGCATTTGGAAATGGAAAAACCGGGGGTACCCGTAACAGGGATGGGACCTTTAATAGGGCTTCTCCCCACTGGCCAGGTACTAACTCAGTAATAATATGTGTCTCTGATTGTATTCAGATAACTGATCCTACTGCTTTTATGTTTTTTTTTTTTTTTTGTTTTTTTTTTGTACTAAGACTGACTACGTGACACCTGCGCCATACTCTTTTAAGGAAAAGATCATGGATAAGAGCATCATCTACATGTGGGTGCTCACCAGGTAAAACATTTTCATTATACAAGTATTAAAGTAGCATTGCAATTGTTGTAGTGGTACGTTCGCCTGACTTTGGTGCAGCCAGCGTGGGTCCAGTTCTTATTCAGTGAAGGTGTGAATGTGAGTATGAATGGTTGCCCCTCTCCAAATGTGCCCTGCGACTGACTGCCGACCAGTTCAGGGTGTAGTCGGCCTTTCAGTGAGTGTAACCAATCTCCCCTCTCCCGGCATTATGGAATTCACCGACACACAGCACTTCTGTGACAACTCTACAACAACCTCAAAAGGTGGAAAATTTGCTAGGCCGACTTCATCCCTCCCTTCTGTGTCATTGCCATCTGTAGAAGCGCACGGACAAATACCGGCTTTTAAAGGCAGTGTTAAAGGGCTAATTAAAATGTGTTGTATAATTTCAGCACAGTGGCAGTGGTCCTGGGAGCACTGACTACGTGGCATGCACTTCTCATATCCAGAGGTGAAACCAGCATAGAAAAGCACACCAACTCAAAAGAAAAGAGTCGAATGGAAAAAATGGGACAGGTGAGTGTTTTGCATAATCGAGGTGTCGTGATGAAGCTAAGGGCTGTTTTTCCAATCGTTTAAATGTATAGAACTGTAAACGTATCTCTTCACCTTGTGTGTCAGGTTTACAAAAACCCATTTAACTATGGCAAGCTGCATAACTGGAAACTCTTCCTCGGCGTGGAAAAGAGACGGTGTGTTTTCGCTGACATTTTTATCTTCAGCTGCAGTTGTTGTTATTATTTGTATGAAACCATTTGATCTAACCTCTGTTTGCATGTCACCTTTGCAGTCACTGGTTCACACGTGTTCTGCTGCCCTCCGCTCACTCGCCACTTGGCGATGGCTTGACGTGGGACAGCTTCCCTGTCAAAAAGGAGCCAATACAAGTTTAAGCAGTCAAGCTGCTCCAAGCCTACTTGGCATGAAGTGGGGTACACACACACCAATTTTTACCATCTTAACTGATTTTCAAAATGAGAGACCCTACATGAAATGGGGGGGAAAAAATCACCTTGTGTGGTCTTACTGCTCTTATAGTTTGTGTTACACACATAAGAATATTGCTGTAGGGCTTTGCCATTTACCCGAGCCGGAAGGAAGTGCTTCGGCCCGTTTGGCCGAATGCTGAAGTTGGTTGCGCGTATACCGTATTGTAAGTTTCCTTGCCCAAACCAGATGTCTGTCGTAGTACCAAGACTCACCTGTGAGAGGTGGAATGGTGCCAGAGGGCATCCAGACTGCTGGAAAATGCAAAGAAGAAAGCGTAGTAGTAGTATTAGTAGTAGTAGTAGTAGTAGTAGTCGAAGAAATGGAGGAAGCTAAGCTAATTCTTAGCTTATCTGCTAACTCTATTGCGGTTGCAAACTCTTCGCTTTGTCATTTTTATTGCAATGAATGACTAATGAGACAAGTTATACAAACATTCAACTCAACAACTTGCTCCTCTATTTGTGTCCGGCAACAGCGTTACATTTACATTTCACATCACAATATTTACAATCGTAGCATGTTTAACATTTACGATTGTCATCCCCGACCGTTTTCGGAGAAGATTGGGAAGGAAAAAAAATCACTCGTAACACACAAAATGTTCAAATTCGGCCTGGCCTTCGGTATGTGTGTACCCCGCTGGCTTCAAGCTGGATCCTGATGGTAGTCAAGAAAGTGGGTGAAAACAACCTCCATTACCTCAAAAACACTGCGGAATCTCAACCGAGTTCGATATTTTATCAGTCGCTTTGATTGAATTGAAGCAAATAATTTAAGGACATTAACTGCTCATATTCTACCTGAGCTAATACTTGATGAGGCTGATCTACACCCCAGTAAACACTATTATTTATCTGTATTTTTTAATCTGTCTAACTTAATAAATCTTGTTTAATTAACTTCAAACGTGGTTACTCTTAATCAGATTCCCTCTAAATACATAACACGTGCACCCGGCCAATGGTAAACAACTGTGTCCTGCTTTTTATTTGGTTTCAGGGTCTCATCTCATCTGTTACATCACAACATTGTTTGGGCAGACTGACTGCACGCACACACAAGATGCAATGTCAGTCTGGGATTAATTCAAACGCATGTCAGATTTGAGTTTTATTTGAACACATGGTATTGGAACTAGCGGCACGGTGAGTGACTGGTTAGACCGTCTGCTTCACAGTTCTGAGGACCAGGGTTCAATCCCCGGCCCCGCCTGTGTGGAGTTAGCATGTTCTCCCTGTGCCTGTGTGGGTTTTCTCCGGGCACTCCGGTTTCCTTCCACATCCCAAAAACATGCATGGTAGGTTAATTGAAGTCACTAAATTGCCCCTAGGTGTGAATGTGAGTGTGAATAGTTGTTTGTTTATGTGTGCCCTGCGATTGGCTGGCAACCAGTTCAGGGTGTACCCCGCCTCCTGCCCGATGATAGCTGGGATAGGCTCCAGCACTCCCGCGACCCCTGTGAGGATAAGCGGCTCAGAAAATGGATGGATGGATGATATTAGAACTAAGAGATATGATGAATGTGTTGCAACAGATTTTGTCACTGTTGTCAAATATTTTGGCTTAGATGGGATTCTGAATGAATTGGCTATATAAGAAGATAAAATTAATACCTAACTTAATAATTAACAGGACAGGAATACAAAATATAAAATAAAAAAATTAAAGGTCTCCATTCTCCGACAAATGCACACACACACACATGCGTGTCATATGAATATAGTATATGAATAATTTCCGTATCGTTTATCCTCACTTGGGTCTCGGATGTGTTGGCTCAGCTGACCTTGGGCGAGAGGTAGGGTGCACCCTGAACTGGTCGCCAGCCAATCGCAGGGCACATATAGACAATCATTCACACTCAGATGCACAACTAAGTGCAATTTAGAGTCTTCAATCATGCATTATTTTAGAATGTGGGAGGAAACAGGAGCACCCGGAGAAAACCCACGCAGCATGGGGAGAACATGCAAACTCCACTCAGTCCTAACCAGTCGCCTACCGTGCCGCCATATACGGATCAATTACTGTTATTATAAACATTCTTTTCACAGTTCTGTAACCTGATTCATTCACATTTCTGTTGAGAATAATAATCTAAGCAAATAAGCGTAGGCCTAGCAGTAGTTTTAATCATTATCTGTTGAATTCACCCAAAAACACTGTCAATATTGTAATAATTGTTTTATAATATATTATTAGGTTTGATTATTATTACAGTAGAATCAAAATGAGGACTCCTTGCAGCCTCGAACGTGTGCATATAGCAGATGGCGTGCTCATGATGCTATGTAGAGAAAGGACAAATGCTACGTAATCAGACACGCGTTGCTCTTAAAAATAAGACTTCCAGTATGTAGTTATGAAATCAATACACTGGTAGGTTAACATATGCGCATTTTGTTGTAGTATGTCTTTATAGTATGATTATTTGTAATCTCCACCGCTTCGAAGCTACGTTCACGTTTGATACCTGGTACATTTAGTTAGCCATTGTAAGTTTTATTTTGAAAGGCATGCTGTTCTAGTTTCAGCGTTAACAGCGTCTGAAGAGATGGTCTTGGCAGCGCATGCGCGAAGGCTGATTGGGCTTTAATTCTCGAATGCAAACCTCTTGCACTCTTTCAGGTCTGTTTTGTTCTGCAGGATTCGGTGGTGAATTAATTTCCGTTTTTTATTCCATTATTTTTAATTGGTGGATAATTTATAGTGCTTATTGGAAGGTTTCTGTAGCACAACCGGACCTTTTTTGACAGTCGTGGTCTCTTGAGAAAACTCGAAGTTCGGATGTGGCAAGCAAACTGCCGACGAATGCATCATTTAGCAGATTGGATCTCAGGTGGGTAATTAGATAGAGGAACTTTAAAAAAAAAAAAAAAAAAAAAATTGCAATAATTGTTTTTTTCCCCAACACTCGTCGTAAATTTACAAATTAAATGTTTTTCTTTCCTTCTTTCTTTTTTAAATATACATCTATCATGTAATAATTAACAAAAATGATTGATAGTGGCGCGTGGACCTGGCGCGTGTTCTGGTCAGCTGGCAGTACACGTGACGTAAACATGGCAGATCTAGCAGGAACACGCTGAGCTGTCACAATAATTCCCTCACATAATGCTTTTATTTCACGACGAACACCTACCGTACATCGTATTTTAACACCGTATTTTTGTATTTATTTAGCATGTGGACGTGATTTATGTGCAGGTACAGTGATGGGGGGCTGCGTGGGGAGGAGGAGCAGGAGCGACGGCCACGGGAGTGTCCGTAGCTTGACAAGGGGCAAAAAACGTGGAGGTAAGCAACTACATTTGTGGAATATTCATATGCAGTATTAGGAGTGTCAAAGAGCAGAGCGCCGAGCAAGAGGTTATTTCCGAGATTCTGGTTTCAGGCCTTCCTGTGTCAAGTTGCATGTTCTCCTTCCTCCTACACCCCCAAAAAATACTTGCCAGTTTCACTGAAGATTCACAATTGTCCACAATTATGAATGGGCGCATGAATGGTTGTTTGTCTGCCTCTGTATGTGTCCTGCGATTGGCTGGAGACCAGTCCAGGGTGTACCTCGCCTCTCGCCCAAAGTCAGCTAGGTTTGGCTCCAGCTCGACCCCTGAGCAACACAGGCAATTGCGCTCGGCCCCGAAATTTCCTAGGGTCCACAAACATCTAAAGAAGAAGAAGAAGAAAAAAAAAAGATAGGTTTCTTCGATAAAAATCATTTTTTGTGTGTGTCTGAATTCACGCCCTTAAAAACACATCAAAATGCTTAATCTATTATGATAATTTCGACTGCCCAATACAACAATACTGCATGTAGTATTTATCAAAAAATGACTAATATTACAGCATCTTACTGAGTCAGTCACAGTGGTAGTCATAGTAGAGGTAGTATTCTTCTTTGTTTGTCTCTGCATGATTGTATTATCTATTTATATTGCCTCCCAGTGGTCAAGGTGCGCACCTTAAGGAGCAGCAAAATGAATTGAATTGCAGCATTAAATTATGATGCACAAAATAATTCTTTAAATTGCATTTAATTATGTTATTACTCCATGTTTTTATAATGTACATTATAGAGTGCTATTTTTCCTTTTTTTTTAAATCCCATAACACAACCATTTTGTTTTGGGGAGGCTGCAACGCATTAATGGCATTTCCATTTATTTCAATGGAGAAAGATGGTTTGAGATACAGTATAAATGTTTTGAGTTATGAGTGTGGTTACAGAATGAATTAAATTTGTATCTCAAGGCACCACTGTATTGCACATTAAAGTTAAATAAAATGTATACCTAGATAAGTTTTAAAAACAGTTAATGATTGATAGCAAATGTCTTGCACATAAAATATAAAAACAACTGAACTGTACTGAGGCAGTGATTCTTTCGTGTACCACAAGAGGCAGCACGCATACCACTGCCATAAAAAATGGATGGATGGATGGATGGATACTGCAATGATGAGGAAAATCTTTATTTTTATTATTATACATTAATGTCCTCTGAGGCTTTATTCATTTTTAGAATTGCACGTTTGGCTGGATCAAAGGCTCTTGAGGGCCATCAATAGCCCAGGGGGCGTAGGTTGCCCTCCCCTGATATAGAGGGTGTTTTAATCCTCTTGTCGGCTTGGCATCGTATTATATGTTGGCTGCATTCGAGTGGATTACTATTCGTTGTGTCTGAAGGGAGATTAGGACACTTTGAAGGGACATGTTGGTAGACATCATAAGAGATAACTAGGAGGTATAATAATATGTAGTAATATTATAATCTAAATGATGCAGATGGGAATGAAATACAAATGTGGCATTTACAAGTCTTTAAGTCGGAGAACAATGAGCACATTCTGTTGAACTGAATCAAATACAGTACGTATCCAAATACTGTATTTACAATTTACATCTATAATACCTTAGCAGGTAACACTATAGTTGGTTACAATTAAAAGTTACCCAGTTGAAGATGTAATAGTAGTGTAACTATTTCAATTACTCCCTCAAGGTAATATACCTACTGTAACTAATTACGTGTGATTACATTTCGAGTACTCCATTTTGAATGCATCAACGGGACCCTTAAATGTTTCCTAAAAAAAATAAAACAACTGAATTAAAACCATAGATCTTTATTTAGCCATATATTTGTTCTTTACACAAATAATTAACTATAACAAAAAATGATCAAATCTAAATACATAATAAAATTGTTGCATTATACGGCTACAGTATATACTGTACATAAACATATATGTGTACAGCATGTGGAAAACATAAAACTATGTTGACCTAATGTGCACAATTTAGACAATATCGCTTCATATGAGTGAATGTTCTATAAAAAAAAAAAGTCCAAAATTATAAAGATGAAACTTCTCAAAAGTCAATGTTCAAAAGTGTAACTAAAGTCCAACCATTTCCAAAATCTCAGAGAAATTAGGTCATATTTGGAAAAATATGCCATGTTTGGATTATGGCAAAATGGAACGTGACCAAAGAGAGCCAATCACAAGCGTCAGTTTTAGAAGGAGGAAGTGATATGAAAAAAAACCTGATCTTTTTTTCAAATGTACGGTAACTGCAATTGTAATCATGGAAATTTCCAAAAGCAGCTATAATTTAATCACACATTTTCTCCCCATAATGTAATGGATTACAATGACATAAATTCAGAGGTGGCTAGAGTAGCCAAATATTGTACTCAAGTGGGAGTACTGCTAATTTACAATAATATGACTCAAGTAAAAGTAAAAAGTAGTCCACCAAATATTTACTTAGTACTCAGTGAAAAATAAAAATAACTAAATATGAATGTGCAAATTCAGATACTGCCGAACAATACCACTTAATCTAAAAGATAAATAAAGTATTTATGAAATAAACACATTGCAAAAGAGATGTTCCATCTCAACTGATCTTTTACTTGGTTAAATAAAGTTAAAAAAAAAATAATAGTAATAAAATAAATCTGGCTGCACAAGGGCACACTCTCTCTTATAACTCTCATGTGGCTGTGTTCAGTAGTAACCAATCACATTCAAACTCATTAAATGGGAGTTCACACACACTTGCCAGGCTGCCACCATTTTAATTGTTAAGTTGTCCAAAACACATGCATGCCTTACAGAAACACTCTTTGCTTTATTTACTGAACTGACCAAATGTAGAAGCAATTTGTTGACCAGATCTATTAATGGTGTGTTCATGCATGCGTGCGTGCATGTGCATGCGTGCGTGTCCGAGCAAGTGAGGAAGTGAGAGATGACAGAACGTCCCCCAAAGACGCATGTTTTACAGTTACTTATGACCATAAAATAGGGCTAATGTTGCACAGCCAAAACAATAACAAAAACATCTGCAATTTACCCCAAGGTGTTTTCTCAAGTCCCTCCTGGAAGCCTTCACCTTATCGTGGTGGAGGGGTTTGTGTGTCCCAATGATCCTAGGAGCAAAACGTCACGCCCCTGATAGGGTCGCCCATGGCAAACAGGTCCGAGACCAGACAAAGCACGGCTCCATAAACCCCTACGAAGAAGCCTATGGTCACGAGCTATGGGTCGTGACCGAAAGAACAAGATCCCGGATACAAGTGGCCGAAATGAGTTTCCTCCGCAGGGTGTCCGGGCTCTCCCTTAGAGATAGGGCGAGAAGCTCGGTCATCCGGGAGGATCTCAGAGTAGAGCCGCTCTTCCTCCACATCGAGAGGAGCCAGATGAGGTGGCTGGGGCATCTGATTCGGATGCCTCCCGGACGCCTCCGTGGTGAGGTGTTCCGGCCATATCCCACTGGGAGGAGACCCCGGGGACGACCCAGGACACGCTGGAGAGGCTACGTCTTGTGCACCACCGGATTCGGATTCTAATGCGGAAGTCGAAGACTAAGTTTAAAAATAGATCGTGCATCCAATAATTGGTAAATAAAGGTAGAGAGCGGCATATAGACCATTCTTCTCAGCATATAACATTCAGTCATTCATTTTCCGAACCGCTTATAATCACTCGGGTCTCCGGGCGTGCTGGAGCCTAAAAAATATGATGCATTAAAACTACTTTGACAAGTACAATATATCCAGAATGTTACTTGAATAAACGGTGGACGACTGGTGTCTGCCTCACAGTTCTGAGGACCGGGGTTCAATTCCCGGCCCCGCCTGTTTGCACGTTCTCCCCGTGCCAGCGTGGGTTTTCTCCAGGCACTCCGGTTTCCTCCCACATCCCAAAAACGTGCATGGTAGGTGAATTGAAGACTCTAAATTGTCCGTAGGTATGAATGTGAGTGCGAATGGTTGTTTGTTGATATGTCCCCTGCGATTGGCTGGCAACCAGTTCAGGGTGTACCCTGCCTCCTGCCTGATGATAGCTGGGATAGGCTCCAGCAGTCCCGTGACCCTTGTGAGGATAAAGTGGTACAGAAAATGGATGGATGGATGGGTAACAATACCAAAACCACTGCTAAGATTCTACCGCAGATTTTAAAGACGGATGCCCACACTTACTCCAACCCACCCTCTTTATCCAAGCATGAGAGCGGCACAGAGTTAGGCTGGTTTGCCACGCCAGAGGCTAGGTTGCATGAATGAGTAAGGATATTAAAAGTAAAAATGGAAGTGTATTGGTACCCATGCTATTCTGACTGTTCTGAGTCAGGCCTCAAATCTGTGTCCTGATTTTCACTCAAATATCCAAAAGGTGTCTTCATGCTTGGATGTGTCATACATAATGCATTATGCTGAAGATGGAGCCTGCACAGAAAGCCCTCTTATCACTCCTAACCTACTCAGTGTCTAACAGTCACACAATGTAAATTTGAGAGACATGACGTCAAAGGCCCAGAAGTTAGCATTTGACAAGAATACACACTGGTGCTGGCTGTTCACAGAATTCCATCCTATGGAATGTTGACGGGGTTTTATTGGCTGCTAATAGGTTTGCCATGCTAGCAGCCTAGCGTCGGTCATTTTTATCCTTTCTCTAAATAGAAGTGATAGGATTAGGCCTCTTGTGTAGAGATACAACCTTCAGGACAACCAGGACCCTGGATTTACTCCACCCAGTTTGAACTCTTGTTCCATGAAGAGCAGGGAGAGGATATTTATGGTTTGTCATTAGAACACATAAGTGGAGGCTGTAGGGTGTTTATATCCAAGAACTTGGGTTAGGTGGTGGTGCACATGGTCAACTAAACAATACAGACCGATTTGTTGTTGTCAGACACGACTGTGGATGTAGCCGCGTTCACAATAACAAAACGGCTATGGGAGTTCCCAACTCCAGGGAATACAACTACTATCACTCTTCAAATCCACCTTTGAGGATACTGCTGACAAGTAAGTTGGATTGATTGATTGATTGTTTGATTGATTGATTGATTGATTGATTGATTGATTGATTGACAGCTGGGCAGATAGAGAGGTCAATAGATGGATTGATGAAATCAGGTTACAATACAAAAAGCTGTTTGCAGCTACATACAACGTTGTGTTTTTAAGATATGTTCTTTATTTTTAATTAAAAATTAATTTACAGATACTGTGCATGCTTTTTAGGCTACTTTGACAATTACAGTATGAATAGTGCCTATGACAACAAAAAACCTCTTTCACCTTGTTGACTCTTATAGAAATGTTTTATTTATGAATATCTATTCCCTCCTGTTCTGCAGAAAACAAACTCACAATTGCACCAATATAATCTTATTTCCACTTGAATGTTGTATTTATTTATGTTTGGACTCCACAGTCTTAGTTATTAATGTAGCATGTAATAACTCTTCTACAAGTAGAATGTCACACAGTAGAGCAAAGATCTCTTCTAGACAAACGTAACTGTGATCAGCACAAAATTGTACTTCACAGATGCACCTTTTACATTGCCTGAATTCAGTATTTCAGATGAATGCATTATTCATTGAGAAATAAAAGAAAATGTCAAATTGTGAAATGTTAATGGCTTCTTCCTCGCAGATTGCCAAACGAAATAGGAAGAAAAAATATGAATTTTAATATAATACTGTGGACGGTTATAGCTTTTTAAGCTCATCATGCGACACACAGACTAGAATAAGCCTCACAATAGGGAAACAGGTGGATAAAATAATATTGCGTATATTGTACAAATCATTTCAGCCCTTGCAGTACATGTGCTGATGTTGACTGTCATTGGCTGAAGTGTGCTCCTCTGTCCAGCCAATGCCCTTTGAGGATAGCCACAGAGAGCTAAATCCTGTTATGTGGCACCTGATTACCGCCTATAATCCAGCAGCGTCCACCCGTGTGTGGCTCACATGTACAGTATGTGTCACTACTCACGCTACTAATCCACACACATGAGAATGCATCACTTTAATTATACCTCCTATCTCGGTGTGAGTTAAATTAGATTTTTCTGTATACTCACGCCGATAAATGCTCCCTTTATCAGGTCTGATGAGACGAGCAGCTATGCGCCTCGTAGCACTGCTCACTGATCACAACATTAGGTTCACCTATGAGATCTTTGTACTGGCGGTATCAAATAATCTGCCTTTACAAAGATAAGGCCTATTTATTGATTGACAGGGTCAAAGAGGTACGGTATTCATTTAATAATGTTCATTATCTGTTTAATGAAGAATGTGTGATAGAGCTCTTCTATTTCTGTAGGTGGGATTAATTTTGTGTGGCTGTAGTAAATCAGTTATCAGATGCTGCAGGCTGGGAGGCTACCATGCTGGATGATTGAATTAAATCATATTACATTTTTAGCTTGATCTTTGAAATGAACTGTTACGCATAATTGTCGATTACTAATGAGATGATCCTGTCTATTTAATTGTATTGTAGTGGGCATATTTGACTCACCTGAATATAACCTACAGTACTCACAAAATGTTAGGAATGTTTGGCTTTTGGGTCAAATTTGAGCATGAACCTAAAATGCACTAGAGTGTAACCTTTCCAGGCCAACTTAATTTGACATTCTAATTTGACTTGCTGTTCTTTAACAAGGTGCAAAATACAGAACAGGTGTTTGATCCATGAGTCAACCATTACATTTCCTGATTCAATTAGAATGGGTATTTATTCAAACAGTCCTCTTCATCATGCTGCTCACATTTTGACATCACAAGATGATCAACAGTAGCTCACAACTGCGGGGCGAGGCTTCAAACAGGGTGTTCTCAAAGAGAGAAGTGGCCACAGTGCTTGAAGTGTCACAGAGTGTCATCAGCAGGTTGCAACAGAGAATCTGGAAGAGTCATAGAAAGGCGTAGAGGTGGGAATTTTCATGAATAAGGATTTAAACCAATGACGCTTCAGTCCCTGGACAACCCGTTCTACCTACTGAGCCACAGCTGCCCAGTAGGCCGTGCGGCTGTACTGAAACATTGAACAGACATGCATTAAAAAGTCACGATACAGCAATCAAACCTGTGCAAGGGTGTGGGAGGCGAAAGTTCTCTTTGCAATCTGTGTTGTCTTAGTTTCCCCCCCCCCAGTCTTTCTATATTTGGTTATGTTTGTAATATTGATAGTAGAGATTCAGGGGTAGGATTAAATGAAGTTTAATAAGTCTCTTAGCTTTTTTCTTTTCTTTTTATTTTTTTAATTCTTTGTTTTGGGGACTTATGTGTAATGTTTATAAATGAATGAATTCAAAATAATGCTGTTCAACTAAGAGTTACTGTAAGATTTTTTTTTTTTTTTTTTACTATAAATTTCATTTCAACATTCGTCATGATGAATTCACTCGTATTAACTGAAAGTTTTCTGTGTTTGCCTACAGGACGGAACGAACCTCTCAAGAAGGAGCGTCCCAAGTGGAAAAGTGAGTATCCGATGACCGAGGGCCAGCTCAGGAGCAAGCGGGACGAGTTTTGGGACACGGCTCCGGCTTTTGATGGACGCAAAGAGATCTGGGACGCGCTACGAGCGGCAGCCCTGGCCGCCGAGCGCAATGACCTGGAGCTAGCGCAGGCCATCGTGGACGGAGCCTGCATCACTCTGCCTCATGGTACGCACACGCGCCTCATGCGCCTCATCTTGCTCGGGAATGCAAAGTGTTTACATTTTTTAGCATGAGCGCATAAGTCGCTTGACATCTAAAAATGTCAGAGGGCAGTTTCCGACGGCCGGGCAACACTTGTTTAAAGATTACGGCACTAATAGTTATTACATAATTGTCCTGCATGACCACTGCCACTGGATTGGTTCACCCAGAGACATGGAAATAAAAACACTGGCATGTCAAGTGCATATTCATCTACAAACAAAAATTTATTGCTTGTTGGTAGAAGTGAAGAAAAATGTTATTTTATTTCATTTTGTTCTCTACTACTGCTCTGCTACAAGTATGGTTTGTCTCGTCTACTTCCCTGCACTAAGTCACAGTAACAATGCAAATTTCACCCAGGGATCTTAAAATATTCTGATTTTGATCCTGATTGTGAAAAACAGATTTTTAAAAAAGCCACATTTTTATCCAGATTTGCAGACAATTTTAATGGGTATGAGCTACCCCTTCACAAAGCTTGATAGAAATCAGTTGCCGTACTCCATCAAATAGGTGGTTTTGGTTTTGGCGTCATGTCCGCTTGATGCGCCACATGCATGGAGCTGAATGATTGAATAGTTATTATTACACAACTACTGGTTATCACATATTTAATGACAAAGGTTATTTTGATGTCAGATGGCGTCCCAGTGGCTTGTCAACATATTGACAGTGGAAACTGTCATGCCATGTCACCGGCTTCCTTAATGCGTTGCTGTGCATATACAGCAGTTCATTTGGCAGCTTGGAGATTGAAGTGCTTCACAGTTCACACTCACTGTTTTAGGCTCGAGACTCAATAAGTAGCCACTCCTTACTTAGCTCAGCTCCTATTCATCATGGAAACCCATTCCGTAGTCGACATTGGCCCAGGCGAACAAGTGAGTCTTTCGCATGAGACAGCTCAGGAGCTGTCAAAACAAGCTGATTTCAACAAGGCTAGAAAAATAGAGGGTGTACTATGCTGTAATACTTGATCCTTGGGGTATTTTGATGACAGAATGGCACAGACTAGGGACATTTTTTAAATGGTGAAGAAAAATGCAGAGTCCGGTGGATATAAAAGTCCACACACCTCTGTTCAAATGCAAGGTTTTTGTGATTAAAAAAAGAGACCAATATAAATAATGTTAAACCTTTTTTCACCATTAATGTGAGCTATAACCTGTACAACTCAACTGAAAAAAACAACAAAATATTTTAGAGGAGAATAGTAAAAATAACCAACTGAGAAAATGTAGTTGCAAAAGTGTGCTCACCCACTAATAAGTGCGGTTGTAGATGTGTTCAAAATTAACTAGTCACATTGAAACTCGTTAAATGGGAGTCAGAACACAACTGTCACCATTTAAAGTGCCTCTGATTAACCACAAATAAAAGACATCTGTTCTAGTCGGCTTTCTGTTGGGGTTTGAAGATTATTTGAGTTATGGTTTGTTAATTTAACTTCCAGATGCAGCTGTAAGTGAAGGAAATAAGTATGATTCCCACTACAGTATTTGCAGAATTAATACCTCAGTTTATTGTCATTTTTAGAAATGTCGACACTTTCACTGACATTCGTTATGTGGAAAATTATGCAATGACTTCTTTTCCAAAGTATTTGTATTTGAATCGTTTATTTTGTATCCATACAGGCACTCTCATGGAGAGTTACGATGAGCTGGGTAACCGCTACCAGCTTCCAGCATACACTTTGGTACCGCCAGTCAACCTGATCAATGAAACGTGCAGCGAGAGCAAAGTCTGTGAATCCACACAAAAGCAAATGCAGCCGCCTCCTTGCAGGCAAGAGTTCCAGCTGCGTGTGCGACTGTCCTCAGGTAAGAACAGAAGAGAAAAAGAAAACACGGTAAAAAGTAAGTTGATACACAACTTTTGTATTCTTTAGGCGAGGATGTGCGTCTGATAGCCAGCTTGGCTGACTCCGTCGGCGAGCTGAAGAAGCAGCTGGAGGATCAGGAGGCCATCGACGTGTGCCACCAGAGGTGGTTCTTCTCTGGGAAACTCCTCACTGACAAGACTCAGCTGCAGGATGCTAAAATCCAGAAAGACTTTGTTGTCCAAGTCATCGTCAACAAGAAGCCTCCACTTATAGCCAACTGAGAGGGGTGCAATGATTGGGGGAAGTCGCCAAAGAGAAAGATCGAGAGTGGGAGAGACAAAGAGAGAGAAGCTTAGCTTGAAAGGTTTATGCACTGGAACCTTCTGTACAATTTTCTATAAGAGTATTGCTTTTATAATGTTCCTGTTTGTATTTGTTCTCCCTCTTTTTCCAAATAATAATCCTAAATAAGCACTGAAACACTTTAGAGCAGGGGCGGTCAACCTACGGCCTGTGGGCCACACTGTATACAAAAGCCAAGAGCACTTCAACCCTCCAATGCCCATAACATAATCATAAACTTGGTTGCATCATAATCTGTTTTCATTAATTTAGTATGGCCCTCAGAGGACTTTACAAAAACTGAAATGGTCCTTGATAGGGCAGAGGTTTTCCACCCCTATGTTAGATGAAAAGCAATACCCCAAAATGCACATCCCTATTTGCGTAAGTGAACGTCTGATTTTCACCTCCACTGGTGACAACCCTCTTTGTTTTGTGTGTTTGTCTTTGTTCTCAGTGGCAAACTCAATAATGTTTGCTCAAGGGTCCAAATATAGAAAATCCATTCTCTCATTGTTTTTCATGTGTAATTTGAGAGGTTAACAGGGAGTGGGAAGATAAATATAAATATTTGTATCTTTGTGTGTTGTTTGGTCAATTGACTTTGTGCTCAGTCGTTGTTATTCTATGACTGTTTCCCAAATAAAGACATGAATACCATTTACTATCAGATGATTTGTTCTTTTTATACAGTCACTCTGAATGAGTCAACAAATTTTTAAACATTTAATGTACATTTAAAAATTTTTTTTACATGAAACAATCATTATGGAAATGTAAATGATTGTACACTAGGCCTTTGTTCATGAAAAATAGAGCATGAGCAATACGTTTACATTTTTGTTCAGTATAGAACTAAAAAAATATAACAAATCAGCAAGCTATCCATGAGGCATGCGGGAATGTTCATTTTAAGGTAGACAGCGCCCTCTGCAGGCAAAATAACCAGAAACAATGTGACGTCATCAGATGAGCGACAGAGTCATCTGGAGGTTGCGTGTACACAGCTGGCAAGGCGAGCGTGAAAATGGCCAAATCGGGGAAACTTCGATCTGGGACTGCTTCGAAACTCAAACGATGGAAGAAAGGACACAGCAGCGACTCCAACCCGCAGACGAATCGACATCGACATGCCGCTAAAAGTCGCTTTTTCAGCCGACCCTCCGGTAAAGCTCTCCATTTATGTGGCACGTGGGTTTAGGGGCTGGGCGAACATGAGCTAGTGCTAGCCAGTTAGCTTCAATTCACAACTTTGTCATTTATTTGCAAAGCCCTGGAAATATTATGCGTTAAAGTTTCCTCGTTTTATACACGGAAAGTCAGTACGTTAATGAGCTCAAAATTAAAATTAAAATGGTTTCGTATATAATTCCAACTCTAACAGACCAATTCTTAACACCAAGGTAACCAACATATACACATGATAGACAACATAAACATATTGCTGTAACAATATCAGAATCATCTTTATTTGTCAAGTATGTCCAAAAACACACAACAGACAGTCAATTGACAGAGAACACTTTGAGACATAAAGACATTGACAAAAAACAGTCAGGGTTGCTAGTTTTCTGGTAATGCCGGTACATTTTTATTTGACAATTGCGCATATCACATCACATGTGCATATTTATATGCTCATTTAATTGTGCATATATGGGTGACATATCCCACTCACCTAAAACTGAGCCTTATTATCTCCGTATAGGTAGATCAGTGCAAGTTTGCTTTGTGTTTTGGTCTGGTGCGTGTTATTTTCATCTCAAATTTCCTGCGCATATGGTGGAAAATTGGGAAACAGTACTGTGGTAATAACAGCGACCTGTCCATTTTGTTTGCTTGGTGCTTAGTGCATTATCTTCCTAAAATATCAGTGTATTTTGTAATTGCCACTATTTTTGTTTTCATTTTAATCTGTCATTTCACCTGATTTGTACAAATTAGCCATCCATCCATTTTCGATACAGTTTATCCTCACTAGAGTAATGGGGGTGCTGGAGCCAATCCCAGCTGACTGGGCGAGAGGCGGGATACACCCTGAACTGGTCGCCAGTCAATCGCAGGGCACATAAGGAAAAACAACCATTCGCACTCACATTCACACCTACATGCAATTTAGAGTTTTCAGTCAACCTACCATGCATGCAGGAAACCCACCCAGGCACGGGGAGAACATGCAAACTCCACACAGACACGGTCGGATTTGAACCCGGGTCCTCAGAACTGTGAGGCAGATGTGCTAACCAGTCGATCACCGTGCCGCCCTATTGTACAAATTAAATAAAACTGAGTGGTCGACAAATTCAGTTTACTGTCGTCACATTTTTTCCAACATAAACCCGCAGGGAGGTTTCATGCTTGCATTATACTGTACATTCTTTTAAATGTGTTACTATGATATAATGGCCTTAACATAAAATCTGATGTATTTTTTCACAAAAAATATTATCTTAATTAGGGCTGCACAGTATTGGAAATAATGAAATTACATTTTTTTTTTTTTTTAAATCTGCAATGTGAAGTAATACAGGTTCAGTGTTGGGAAAGTTCATTTTCTACGCCAACTACTTCAAAGTTCAGTTCACTGGTCCAAAAATTCTTTTTTTTTTCAATATGTTGCTGACAGGACTTTACCCTCAAAACACTGGCATTTCATTTCCCCATTGTTGCCACCCATCCAGTCCACACTAGTTGCCAGCTGCAGCTTTCACCCTACAATCTTGAAAACATGAGGACTGTTGCTTGTTTTTATTTTTATTTTTTTTAAATGAGGAATTAAATCAAAAACAGGACTTTGGTCCTTAATGTGCAAACAAAGCACACAACAAAGTATGACATAAATTTACATTTCTTGGAACTCTGGTTGATTATATTAACAAAGTAATTTAATCTATTTTTATATTACAAAACAAAATAAATTCCATATTATCACAGTGTCATCACACAGTGCTTTAACTAAAGCATTCTGATACAAATGATAATGTTCCTAAAAATAAATTATTACAATGATGTACTGTATTACAAAAGATCACATTCACTCCCATTTACGTAGTGTCCCTGAACAAACATTGCGCACTCACGCAGCTGCCCACATGCCTGCCTAGTTTAATTCTGAAGAGTGAATTTTTTCCTTTTTTTGTAAAAGGAAAAAGTGATCTGACAGTTGATGCGCTCAAGCTCCACAATGAGCTGCAGACGGGTCCGCTGGAGATCAAAACGGCAAGCCTGAAAGATGCATGCATGGAGGACGAGCCGGATCAGGCATTGTCGGATAGGACGTCGGGCACCTTCCTCAGCGGCCTCTCGGACTGCTCCAACCTGACCTTCAAGAAGGTACAACGCTTCTGGGAGTCCAACTCAGCTGCTCACAAAGAGGTAAGAAGAGAGGTGGATGGCTATCATCCAAAAGGAACAAACATTGTTCCTTGTGGATTCCATGTTGAGGTTTCTGTGATCAACTGTAACAGCAACATTGTTTCTAAATGTGTCTTGTAGATCTGCGCTGTGTTGGCAGCTGTTACGGAGGTGATTCGCAGCCAGGGAGGGAAGGAGACAGAAACAGAGTATTATGCTGCTTTGGTAATTGTGCTAAACTTTCAATATACAATGATACTTCAAAGGTCAACCGCAGCCCATGCTGTGGCACATGGATCAATTATCGTCAAACTGTTTCCATCGTATAACTGTTATTAACCGTACAGGCAATGTATTAAGTAACATTTTAACATTAACATTACTGTCCTTACAACTGTCAGCAGACTTTTCCAAGTTGAATATGAATAACTTAAGCACAATAAAACATGCTTTAAACAAGTGTTTTTGCGTGGTACGTGGAAAAAAAAATCACAGAATAAAATTTTCAAACTTTGCATATTACAGGGGCTTACACTTTTCTTTTTTTAAGTACAGTTTAGTTGTATTTAACTGAAGTGCAATTAATTTGCATTTAATTTTTTAAAAACTGTTTGTTTCCAAGCATTATTTAAATAATTTTTTTTCATTCTATATTTAAGCCCCGTGTTAGTTAAACACTGCATTTTGTTACATTGGATTACAATAATATTAAACATACTTTAAAAAAAAAAGCTTTTGCCTTGTTTTTTTTAATTTTTGGGGGGGGAACACTTAGGCCTACTATGCTGTTGTATTTGAATGTTCGTGATGGTGTTACATGAGTGAATTATTTGGTTTAAAAAGTATGAGATCCATTGCTTTCAACACTTGTAGCTATAATGATGAATGAGGAGGGTTAAAGATGCATAGTTCACATTTCATTTTTTAAAACATTCTAAAATAATATCAACCACAAATGTACTGCAAAGTTCAGAGTACTATAAGGCGCAACTTTCCCCCCCAGCTCTAACCCCGTTGCTTAAACAAAGATGCAAACAACATCAAACAAAAATTTGCAGATTTTCCCCGTCTTCATGGAGCTTCATGTTTTCATCTATATTTAGCTTCTTTTTAACTAAAAAAAACTAGTATTTAGTGTTCATGTAATTTACACCTTTGATCCTGGAAAAGCCACCTTTATGCTAAAAAAAGGATATAGAACATTATATAGTATAGTAATTGCTTTATTATGTGTTTGATTAGCACGCCAGTCCACACAATGTATGTATATAGGTACACACTTCTTTAAATGATACAACATGATGACTTATTGCGAATTATTTTGCAGACCACCAGTTTGAGAACCACTGATCTGCTGTATATGACTATTTGAATATCTTCAGCAAGTGTGTTGTGTGTGTGTAGATGACCACTCTGGAGGTGGTGGATTCAGCAGAATCACAGGCTGCAGTTGCGTACCTCCTCAACCTCACCATGAAAAGGTTTTCCCTTACACAAATGGACACATTCATGTCAATTTCTTGAAGAATGAAATCAATGAATGTATTGGCTGCTGTCAGGGTTCCAGCCCCAGTGCTCATTTCCAAATTCTCAGACACCGCTAAGGTTCTGATGGACGTGATGTCCCAGCAGGCCTCGTCTGAAAGCGCATCATCTCTCAGATGGGTGAATACATTCTCTTTATTTTTTCTTAATTGTGTCAAAACATATTGGATTGATTGTCTTGTTGTTGTCTTTGTTAGACTGTGTCATGTTTGGCCATTCTGTTGAGGAAACAGGACACGACTGTGTGGACTTACCCGTCCACTCTTCAGGCATACCACGGTCTGCTCAGCTTCACCGTGCACAGCAAACCCAAGGTCAGCTCGCTTCTCTCCTTTTTTTGTGTGGAGGAAACATCCATCCATTTTCTATAGCGCTTTTCCTTATTAAAGTTGCGGTTGAGCAGGAGCGAATCTGGACTGACTTTAGGCGACTGGCGTGGTATACCCTGGACTGATCTTGAGTCAATTGCAGGGCAACTGTTTAACATGACATTGCTATTTGTATATCTCCGTGTAGGTGCGTAAAGCGGCACAGCAAGGCGTGTGTGCCATACTACGAGGGAGCCGACTTCCTGTTCACAGACAAAGCACCCGCCCATCACCCCGCTGCCGCGTCCACGGCCAAGTTCTGCATCAAGGAGATGGAGCAGGCAGGAGGTAGGCTACTTCTTCAACCTACAGATTATAAACGAGTCTTAATTTATGCGTTTTTGTGCATACAGGGAGCAGAGAAGACACCACCACGCTCCACGTGCTGGGCCTCCTGAAGGAGCTGATGTTGACTTTCCCCCACGGGGCAATCAAGTCGTGTTGTGAGATGCTGTTGCGTGTCATGACGCTCAGCCATGTGGTGAGAAGGTGGTGGAAGCTGTTAAAAAAAAAGAAAAGAAACTGAGGGCTTGATTTACAAAAGGTTTGGGGACTCGGTTGCACGTGTAAAAAGATGTGGAAGCTGATTTACTAACAGGGTGCAACCAGGACTGCGTCTGCCAAACGCGCTATGTTGCAGCGCAGTTCATTTTGCATATTGTTGGAGGGGTATATGCAAATAAATTAGCGCATGCTCTTTGATTTGGTGCCAGCGTAGCGCAGGCAAAATGAGAGATGGCGGGGACAACTTTGTAAACATTTTTGAAATGCCAACAAAAATGATCACCGCATATCGTCTGTTCAGCAATGCAGTTTTTAAAATTACATATATTGAACAAAACTATATATTTGCAACACTCCCTTTTTGCTTTTTTATGAGCTTAACCCATAATCACCTATTTTCTGGGGGGGGGGGGGGGATTATTGCGTGGAACTGTCTTGACAAGTGTAGAGCTGTCAATTCAGTGAAAAAAGTCTGTTGACAAATTAAACAAAATATATAATATCTCTGTATTCTTTCTCAAGGGGATTGATGAAGATAACACAACAATAAAAATGAAAAAGGAACTTGATGACAACAGTACTCATTTACAGAGGAGTGCGGGACACTGAAGAAAGTTGTTTTAATATAAAGTCGGATATTTTTAAACAAGTGAATTTCAAAATCCTCCCAATGTAATGTATCCTTCTAAGACAAGCAGCTGCTTAATTTTCTTGTGAGGACTGAATACAAATACAGACGACAGTAATAATAAAGTCTTGATACTGATGACGTGCCAAAATACTGAATATTTAATTTTTTTATTTTCACTGTGGCCCTAATACCCCATTGTACACATCAATGGCAAAGTTCATAACATGTTCTCATATTAACAAGTTTTTTTTTTTTTTTGTACTTTACATTGATCGCAGATTTTCTCTATATTTGATCTACCGGTAATTTATTTTGATGCAACAAAATGACAAAAGCTGTCGTTTTTCTGTGTGCAGCTGGTTACTGCCAGCGCCATGCAGACCTTTCACAGACTCTTCAGCGGGAAGTCCAGCACCTCAAACCTGTCACCTGAACTCAATGCACAAATCATCACCGTAAGACTGGGGCAACGTTAAAACAAAATGTTGTCCTACTGTGGAATTAAATACGATTAATAATTGTGTGTGACTTTCTCTGTAGGCGCTGTACGACTACCAGCCCAGTGAGAGTGACCTGCAGCCTCTGCTGGCCTGGCTTGCCGTCATGGAGAAGGCGCACGTTCACTTGGCAAGGTAACACCCACTTAGGGAATGATCTCTGGCGTTTTCAAGTGTGTTGCCATTAGGGCTTTGAAAAATAAATCGGCTGAGTTGACCACAAAAATTGGTTGATGCTAAAATTTATCACTCGAGGCAATAAAAATATTAATAAAAGCATATTTGCGCTTCCCGGAACCATTTGGCCACTATCCATGTTTACCGTATGGGCATTTGTTGCAGACTGATGAGCTGTTGGGCCAGTGAATAACATTGCCCAAAACGATAGAGGAGCGTCTGTAAGTGATTTCTAAGACATTATTAGATGTGTAATGTACATGTATGAATGAGCTGAGTAGTAGTAGTTAGTGTTTTTAATTATTATTATTATTTTTTTTTTTACCTAAAATGAGAAACGCTAGCGCGCTAATTCTAATCGTGAATGCTAACCATTTAGCAAAGGCTAATTTTGTTGTCTCCAATTCTGGACACAGTCTATACCATACACTCATTACCAGCATATGCAATTTAAGGATATAAGTCCAGCCCTCATAAATGAGAATAAAATGCATGCTAGTAGCAGTAAAGGAAAAAAAAATATATATATTTTTTTCCTTTACTGCTAGTACTAAAAATATTTTTTTTTCGGGTGGGGGAGGCGATTACTTGAATACTGGACGTAATATCTATAGGATAATCAATTCTAATAAGATTCGATAGTGACACCCGCAGTTGCCATTGGGTTCAAATGAGTGAATGTCTTTTGTGCAGTTTGCAGAGTTCTCTGAGTCTGGGCCACCTGCCTCGCCTCTTCTCTGCTGCCATGTCCTGCTTGTTGTCCCCTCACATGCAGGTGGTCTCTGCAGCCGCCAGCATGCTCAAGGTAATGCAGTGTCCAATAAATGTTAAAACTCATCAATGTGCCACTCGGTTCATAAAAACACATTTGGTTTAATCACAGTATATAGGGCGCTCATGCTGCATTCAACACTGCCAGGAATTTTTGGAACTAAGTCATCTTTTATGGCAGACTTGATCATTTCTTAAATTAAACTTTATACATTTGAAAACATCTTGCAGAAAATATTTTGTGATTAATCTATGCAGCAGTTTCTCATTTAACTGCTGTTGCGTTAAGTGGTAGTACTGTAAATACACATTTATATAATCTGTTATGATACTGTATCCCCAGTTGCTCCTGATACTCCGTCATCAGTAGTTAAATGAGGAGACAGTGTTAAAGCGCTTTAAGTACCGTACGTAGAAAAGCGCTATGCAAGTGAAAACCCATTTACCATATAATCTGTTATATAGTAATTATTTTAGAGTGTCTCCCTTTTACGGTCCTCTGGTTTTTCCTAGTTGGACTTGGTCTGAAATATCTGTTTCCTGGAATGCAGTATAATTGTGACTGTTTTTCTCAATATCTTTATGTCTCAAAAGTGTTCTCTGTCAATTGACTGTCTGTTGTCGTACTAGAGCGGCTCCAACTACCGGAGACAAATTCCTTGTGTGGTTTTTGGACATTCTTGGCAAAGAAAGATGATTCTAATTCTCATTTAAATACAGTGGTTCTGAAAGTGTGGTACATGTAGCATTAGTGGTACGCATGGCTCTCTCTAGTAGTACACAAAACAATCACTGAAATAAATTTTAAAACTGCATGTTTTTACGATGGCTCAAACCTTATTTAATCCTGTACAGTACTTTTAATTAAAGTTAAGATGTATTATACTTTAAAGTACAGTACATTTGCATTTAACCTTTTAGAACTGTTTGTTTATAAAGATTTAGGTACAATTTTATTTAACTTTTATTTGCAATGCATTTTAATTGAGAACCACTGTACAATAATATTTTAAACGTTAACGTTCGACAATTATTGGTGTAAATTAAAAGATATTTTCCTAAAAGGCTGTATATAATGTCAGTTTATTGTAAAGCCATTTCATTATGAATGATGATTATTATTATTTTTATTGTTCTCATTTTTCCTCAATAATTCAAATATGTTTTTGAATCTTTATGAACGAATTGCAGTGTCCTGAATACTGACCGGCAGCACGGCAGAAGAGTGGTTAGGACTAGTGATGTTACGAGATGTGCCGAGTCTTCGAAGCGTGTGTCGGGTAATGAAGGGGGTGTTCCCGCAAAGCGTGTATCGATGCTTCCTTCATTTATGGGAGGAGCTCGAAGTGATGACATCTGAAGTCTCTGTGCCCGGCTGAACCACGTGATTGATTCGGAAAGTGCTTCAGATTTTGTCACAAGTTTTGACAGCAGTATAAATCCCTCATGCATTCAATTATTTATTTATTTATTTTTTTAAATAGCGCCGGGTTCAGCTCAGAGTTTGGATAAAGATGTTATACTTTGTATAGGCTACTAGGGTTTGGAGTGTGTTTATCGCGTTTGGAGATAGCTTGGACAGTAGAGAGAGTGAGTGACTGTAACGGATTACAGCTCACATGGTGCCGTTTCTCCTTGGAATCTTTGGAAATTGGCTGCTGGTCACGGAACCAGCACTGTGGGTAATAGCCTAGCGGTTGGTGGTTGCGTCAATTCGAGCTTCAGGCAGGACCGTGCTGGATAAATATCTATCACGACTTGAGGCTTATTAATTAGGTTTGTTTATCAAGTAACTGTATTTTCCACTGTTTATGTTCCAAGAAAATAGGGTACAATAAAACCTCAGTGGGAGAGAAAAAAATACTGTACCCCAAATTATATTATCTTGCTCTTGAATGAATCACTTTTAAAACAAATAGTGTTACTAAACAGTTATTTCTGAATAAGCACGTTCAAAGTCCTCCGCCTGCTTTTAAGCCCATGCCATTTTCTGTAAGTGACAGAAAAACATTATACAGCCTGCCACATCATACGATACATTAATGATGAATATTTTATGCACAAGGTACATTGAAAAATAATTCATTATACACTTTGTATGGAAATTACTTGGTCAAACATTGTTTTGTAATACATAGTTGGTCACAAGTGCCAAAAAGACTGCAATGCATGGTTAAGATACAGCTCCCTGTAATTATACACATGGCCAGCAGGTGGATTTGTGTGCACATGAAGCATCAAGAAATTAACTATTACTCGAACCAACTGACTGAAGTGTTACGATGCCTCATGAAGCTTCATCTCGCCATCAGGAATTATCACCTTTGCTTCACAGTGGTCGGTTCTGGCCTTTTTGTGTGTAGTTTGGATGTTCTCCCCACTGCTTGCGTGGGGTTTTCTCTGGGTACTCCAACGTCCTCCCACTTTCCAAAAACATGCATATTAGGTTCACTGAAGCCTCAAAATTGACCATGGGTGTTAATGTGAGCATTAATGGTTGTTTGTCAATATGTGCCCTGTGAGTGGCTGGCGACTAGTACAGGGTGTACTTCATCTGCTACCCTAATCAGGACAAATGCTGTAGAAAATGGATGGATTCATTCTGACTGGTTTATGTTCATGTTTCAGACGCTGTTGACTGAGTGTGTGGGTCCTCGCATGGAGGAAATTGGCATGGTGTCAGCCACAGCCTCTGCAGGGAACCCGTCCTATGTCTGCAAAATGTTCCGGTATTCGATTCGAGCTGTTTTCATTTTGAAACAATTTGCCGGCTGTGTCGCGATGCTAATATGTGTGTGGTGTTTGTGTGTGCGTGTGTGTTTGTTTCAGTATCGTAGAGGTAGGCTTGTCCTATCGCTTCCATGCCTCCTGGCCCTTTGTTTTGCAAATACTTGGTTGCTTCTACAAGGTTGCGGGGAAACGTGCGCATCCCGTCATGACCAAGGTACAGTCATACCTCAGTGAAAATTATCTAATTAAATTATATATATTTCAAAATTAAATTGTTGACGTAGACTGAGGGTAATTTAAGGTAATTTGGGCAAATTTGTTATTTAAGAATTACTCAGGACCCAAGAAGTAGCTCACTTTCAAAAATGTTGGTAACCCCTGCTATACAATACTACTATAGCCTCAATTAGACACCCGGTAGTAACTATAATATTTCAGTTCAGTCAGTTGCATTAGATGAATGAAATTGTGCAGTTTTATTGCATGTTATTAAAGATGTACTAATGATGCTCACGTTATGAGCAGATGGTGATGGTCATTAAAGATAATGACCTTTAGCATAGTTGCAGCTGCGATGAAAGATTTTAATTGTCGATTAATCGGTAGAAATAGAAAAACTTTTTTTTTTTCATCACGTTTATTCAAAAACAGGACATTATTTCAAATTGACAGTGTAGAAATTGCGCAAACTATGACCGACTCAGTTTGTTGGTTTGATCCACATGATTTGTTATTTTTAATCACTCCAAAGTGTTGTGTGTTCATGTTTGTTTGCATGACGTGTATGTGACTTCAGCTGCTTCTTTTTGATGCATTTCTACACAATATTAATTAAAATTTTCACATGACATAAATTGTAATACTACAGTAAAAATTTTCAAAAGTACTCCAAAAATTTCTTTGTACCGATAAAGGCCTCCCACATAATACACAGCTGATTCTGTGTTTGGGTAATTAAATATCGCTCACTATAGGAGGAAATGTAAATTGATAATCAGTATTTTGAGGGGGATCCAATGCTTTCTGGCAAGCTATTGACTCACTTGGTGATAAAATTTGTAGTCAATGTCCTTGAAAGTCTTTTGTCCTGGAAAATGATTCTCTTGGAGCTCTTCTTAAAAGGGCTAAAAATGCACTATACTTAATGTGTGATATATATATATATTTTTTTTTATGCCTTCCTTGTAGTCTTTGCAGTCTCTTGCCGACCTGCGTGCCACTCCTCGATTCCCATATAGTGGCGAGCTGGATCTGGCGGTTGGGGGCGCTGTGGAGAGCATGGGCCCCGAGGTTGTGTTGGGGGTCGTGCCTCTCAACATCACTGGTGATGAGTAAGTGCTCAATGCTCACACATAATATAATGTATTTTTTGGGCATAACTGCACTGTTTGTGTCTTTTTGGTCCTCACTAGCGATGACCTGGACTTCCCACGGAGCTGGCTTGTCCCGGTCATCCGCGATCATGTGAAGAACACTCATCTGGGCTTCTTCACTTCCTATTTCCTCCCTCTGGCCTCTACGCTCAAGCAGAGAGGTACATCTGAATCTCTGTAAAAAGATCTATAAGACACTTAAATATGACACTGGCAAATGATTTGCATCTCGTTGTGTTGTAGCTGAAGATTTTGAGCAAGCGGGTCAGAAACTGGAAGCCAAAGTCTATCAGACCTTACAGCTTCAGGTAACTCCTTTGGGATGCATTCAGGGAAAAAAAACACCATGTTATGCCCACTTTGTTGGAACATGGAGCAGTGAAAATTCAAAGCTAAATGTCATGTCTTAATGTTGTAGGGCTGAGAATGACAGAGTAACTCACAATACAATTTTATGCTAAAAAAATACAATATTAGACTCAAAGCATTGCATTGAAACCGGCATGATTCACATGCTATTGGCTAATTTAGTCACCCGATTTGACCTGCATTAATCAGTCAGCCTTTCAGTGTTCAGTCATAGCTCCAAATGTTACGTTCATCATCATCCAAAGTTGTTGGCGGTTGGTTTAGTAAAGCAAAGTAACAGCGATCGGCTCTGGTCTTCACTGTCTTCCGCAAAACAAAGTGAATAAGTCCCATGCAGTATATTGTGACGGTAAGGGTTTGATGGACACTTCAGTAAAAATATATTAATGGATCTCAATGAATAAGATTATCATGGAAAATGAATTTATTTCAGTAGTTCAATTTAAAAAGTGAGATGCACTATACACAGAGTGAAGTATTTAATGATTCAGGTATAATTTTGGTGATTATTTTGAGGCGGTGGTGTATTGTATTTGCTGGTTGACAAATAGTGTACCCAATTCACCAAATTTGAATACGACATCAAAAAAACAATAAAAATTAGGTAGGAATTGACCTTCTAAGATATTTTAATTTATTGAGGTGCACCTGTATGTTGAAAGCAATGATTGGCTGTTTGTCAATGCGTACGTAATAAAAATGTAGGACAATATGGGCATTAGTGAGTGCGTGTACAGTGCGTGGATGCACTTTAAAGCAGCATGTGCCTTTCAGATTTGGACCATGCTTCCTGGTTTTTGCATGTGTCCCGTGGACCTGGTAACGTCTTTCAAAGGCGTCGCCCGCTCCCTCGGCACGGCCATCAACGAGCGGCCCGACCTGAGGCTCACCGTCTGCCAGGCTCTGCGCACCATCATCAATAAGAGCTGCACGATTGGTGCGATGTTGTTTTGTGTGGTTAGTCTTACACTTCGGTGACACTGCCACCTCTGATCACCTGTCCATGTCTGCAGAGGAGGAAAAGGACGAAATGGGTCGTTTCTCCAAGAACTTCCTGCCCATCCTCTTCAATGTGTACAGCCAGCAACCTGCCGAGGGAGAGTCTGGGGCATACAGAATGGCCGTCTTGGACACCATTAAAGTCTACTTGACTATAACTGAACAGCAGGTTAGCTAAAATGCATACATACATACACGCATACACACACACACACACACATTGTTTTCATTATAGCAGCTCCTGCTAATTAAACCCTATATCACCCTCAGATGATCAACGCGTTCCTGCAAAAAGCCACAGAGAGATTGACTCGTGCAGAAAGCACAGAGTTCACACGGTAAGTTGACTATTATAAAATTATGTAATATTGTTTCAATTATGTTGTAAGAACATGAAACTACCGTGCCCAGTTTATTTACTCAACTGCAGATGACATATCTATTGGGGGGAGGCATTTATTTGTACAAACACATTTTTCTAATTTTAAATAACGTTAGGTGTATATAAAGTATCTACATTGTGCCCCGATCACGTCTGAGTCTACTGGAATGCTACTTGTCACTAAAGATGCTTTCTCCACGTACTCTAAGACTTGCCACACATTCATGGAAAGAGTTGCCACAGTCGGGTTCGGCCCCGTCGCTCCGTGTACGGCAGCCTTTAGATTGTCTTTAATACTGCACAGGGAACACATTTTTAATAAGAAGCCACAAACGTGCCTCGGTAGGTGCTAAGTATTTGAGGGATATATTTAATTGTTCAAGTGCATGAAGGACCCATCCACTAATTGGGGCACTGTTTGAGGAAATAGGCAATAGAAGATCAGGAATTATATCGCTGTCCACTACTTCTTAGGTTGTCGATGATGGACCTTGTTGTTGCCATGGCGCCCTTCTTGGATCAGCTAACCATGACGAAGACTTTTGAGCTCATCAGGCCATATTTGGAGGTTTGTTTGCACGTGCGGTCAAAGCTGTGCAGGCTCCAAACATTGTTCCTGTTCCCATCCATGCTCTTGTTCAGATTAAAGAACCGGGCATGCAGAAGAAGGCATACCGCGTACTCGAGGAGATGTGCGCGGGCGAGCGAGACGAGTGCAGCTCGTTCGTCTTGGCCAACTTTGAGACTCTGAAGGCGGTCTTGGTGGAGACTCTGAAAAATGCTTCGTCCCCAGCAAAAAGGGTGAGAAAAGAGTACAAAACACACTAGTGGGACATCACATTAGGCACACCTGCACAATGTGACAGCCCCCAAAAATTGTGCCTCTATAAAGATAATGTTGTGTTTTGATTCACACTGTCAGAAATGTGGCAATATTGATTATTGTGGTTGCCGTTCCTTTTGGTGGACAACTTGACTACTGAGGACTGTTCATAATATTTTGGTTACCTTTAGAGCAAACTAGGACAGCAACTACGATAGCTCTGTGTGATACAGTAATAATGATGTTTATTTACTTGTTTCATGCTACTAAATACAATATTACTACCAATAATAAATGAACATAATTATTAAATAAATACCACCTTGCCAGTGTCTATCAAAATGGAGCTAAACAATTGCAGGAAGCCTGGTGGGATGCATTGTTGTCATCATGCAGTTTTACTACAGTTTGTGTAGTGTGTGTGTGTATGTACCTAATTAATTGACCGATGAGTTCATTATTATCGATTAAGCCTCCTTGTAGTGATGTATAATGTTACACTATCGTTGTCCTCAGCCGCGACTGAAGTGTCTGATCCACATCATGAGAAGACTTGACGACGAGCACAAAGACTTCATTGCCTCGCTGCTGCCAGAGGTACCCAAACATACGCCAACATAGTGTCCCGGCACCGACTCCTGACATTTACACAAGGATGCTTTCTTCTTTAGGTGATCGTATGCACCAAGGAAATGTCAGTCGGCACTCGCAAGAACGCGTACACCCTGCTGCTGGAAATAGGAAACGTGTTTGTGCGCTTCTGTGGGAATGCTAAAGGTAAACGAACAAAGGCAAGAAAAGAACATTTGAGGAAAAATGGAGTGCACTACGTGGCTCCAACAAACAGCTGTTGATTTAGTCTCATTGACGTTTGCTTTCCAATGAAGTCCAACATGATGTCAACTACGGAAGCTGAATTACAACACACAAAATGACACAAACCCAGGAAGCATTATTTTGATCCCTATGATGATGAAACAAGAGTTTGGAACATTGAGATGCAATTAAATATATAATTAAAATTAAGTCATGGTTTGATTTTCCAGTAGTCAATGTAGTCAATGAAGGAATGAAATATAATCAAATGCCCATTCCTAAGGTAACTTGTTGTTTTTTTTATTATTATTATTAAACAATTCTTGCAAAATGTAATGCGTTGGATGGACAACAAAGTGAGTGTTCAGAGTGGCTTAGGTAAAAGATCTTAGTTTCTATAATATTCCTGAATTACATTGTTTTAATTAATAATCATAAAAATAGTTCAATCACAGGATTGGTGAAGCATTAACAATGTAGCTATCTAGAGGGAAAAAAAAAGCTTTTGGTGGCTGTAGTAAGTCACCAGGTTCGGAAAGAACTAAAAGGTGCAGCTCCATTAATAACCTTGCTGAAATATGAGCGTTTATATTGACTGGTTATAATTAAATTGAATAATAATGCTTAAATTAAGAAGGGAGACGCTCACTAGAAGGTAATGTGACGTTTTTAATCTCCACGCGTTTAACTTGTGGCAGTCATCCATGTCCACCAAAATAAAGAAATTATTTTCAAAAAATATAATGACTATGAGTCTCCTCAAGTTTAACCTTTTATCCGTAAATTTTACACACATTTTATAGCATTATTTAAAACATCCAATTCTTTTATTACTGAATTCAATAATCAGTTAATTGTATTGCTTAACATCTGGGATCTTAGGTTAGATAAAAAAAGGTTACTATACCCAGTCAGCTCTACCATTTTACTCAATCTTCCAGGTATTGTTGTCCTGTCACAAGCAAGCACCATAGCATAACAAACCATGTAGTTAAAATTTTTATAACAATACGTGTGTGGTTTTTTTCATTTTATTTTTTTTTGTTTTGTTTTAGAGGCCATGGAGCAGTATCTGGTGATGGTGTACGCAGGCCTCACAGGCTCCATCACCATGATCACCTGTACCGTGTTGGCCCTCACACGACTGGTGTTCGAGTATAAAGGTGGGACACGTGACATATAACCTGTTTGTATTTTTACTTCCCTTCTCTAAAATATTAGAGTTTTTTTCACTTGGGTTGGATTGGTTATAGTTCACATTTATGGTGGAAAAAGGTTTAGTTATTTATCTTGGTCTCTTTTTATATCACAAATACCTGGCATTTGAACACGGGTGTGTAAACTTATTATATCTACTGTATCGACTGAAGTGAAGTCTTAATGTTGTTGTTATTTCTGTCAGACTCCATTGAGGTGTCCACCATGGAGCAGCTTCTGCACAACGTGTGTCTGCTGCTGACCTCTCGCACCAGAGAGGTGGTCAAAGCGGCGCTGAGCTTCATCAAGGTCATCCTTTTTGTCATGGAGCCCAAGAGGTTGGCGTCGCACGTCACTGTCATGGTATGCAGCGGACATGCCGTGCATAACACACTATGAATAACATGGAGTCCTCTGTGGTAGACATTAGTTCATGTTTGTTTTCGTGCCAGATGGAAGGCATCGGGAATCTCACCGATGACGCGAGGAGACACTTCAGAACCAAACTCAAGAATATCTTCACCAAGTTTATCAGGAAGTTTGGGTAAGCCCTGGAGGAATCTTTCTTTTTTCCCGTGTGTATTTTCTCAATTAATGCAGTGAGAGCATTCCATCCTTGAAATTGGAGAACTGTGTATAGTGTAGATATTTCTGGGAAATGAAGAGAAGTGTACTCTTTGTACAGCTGTGTTTACCAACCTCAACTGTGCAGTCTCATACTTCAAATTAGAAAAACAATCTCACTGCACATGACCAAACTGTCTCTAAAGGTGAATACACAGGTTAATTGCCCCTTTTGCCATCTAATAGAAGAGTTAATTAATTGTTAATTGTTGTACGATTGATCAATCGATTTTTTTCGATGAATTGGGTAAAATAAAAAAGGCATAAGTTCTTTATCCTTTGTGAAAAATAGATATTACTGCAGCATAGTTGTGATCATCTTCATGTTACACAATCAAATGTAATATGTCTGTATTTCACTGTCCCCTGCTGGCCAAGGTGCATACACCAAAAGGAGGGCTTTTGAATTAAAAGCATGAAATTGTGCTGGAGCCCATCCCAGCTATCATCGGGCAGGAGGCGGGCTACACCCTGAACTGGTTGCCAGTCCTGTATGCTGTCGTGTGTAATTGTGTGCAGGTTTGAGCTGGTGAAGAGCATGCTGCCTGTTGAACACCACAAGGTTCTGGCCAACATTCGCAAGGCGGATGCTCATGATAAGAGAAAGAAACAAGCGGCGGAGCAGCAGGAATACTCTGACAGCGAAGAGGAGGCTCCTAAAGCTGCCAATAACAGGTACAACACCTTTTTTTGTCCATACGCGGCACTGACCGGTCTTTCAACCTGAAACCTTGTTGTTTTGTCTTCTCAGTATTGAGGACATCCTGGCAGGGTCAGACAGCGATCTGTCAGACGATGAAGGCAAGGCCGGGAGGAAGAAGAAAGGTGGGAAGCAGCAGAAGGGTCGGGCCTGGCTGAAAGAGGGAGAAGATGACGACCCTCTCAACTTCTTGGACCCCAAAGTTTCACAAAGAGTGCTTGGTAAAAGAGAAAATATCAATATTTTCATAATTTCATTGATGTATATTTTTAGGGGCAGTGTTTTGTACAGTATTTGTACAATGTTTAATGTATTTCTTTTAAATGTTGTAATACAAGTGGTCCCTTGAGATAGAAGTGAGCAGGCTTGCAAGTTTTTTTGATACAGGCCGATTGGCCGGTTTTTTTTCTTTCTCTTTTTTGCTTCAACTTGCGAGTGAACTCAACTCACTTCACAATGGGCAGCAGTTTGACAGATGTCTTCTAGCTGTTTATTGCAAAAGTTTGGATTGACAAAATGACTTATTTTGATTCAATACAAAGATAATCAGCCTGCTTTCATGGAAGACTACACAAATCAGAGAATTGACTATTTTAATTTAAACAATGCCTAAATGATTAATCGATTATCAAAATAGTTGTCGATAAATTTGATATTCGATAAGTTGTCGATTAGTCAAGTAATTTTTCCACCACTAAACACAACATTGAAACACGAACCATTGAAAATTTCCAAAATGCGCAAACAACATTTGCTCTGCATAATCTTCTATGTTCATAGTGGCGCTATGCTACGAAAGCACTTGGACTGGTTTTTACACAGCATAACAGAGTAGTGCACAATGAAACATCCAAACAAGGTGACCCCTCATTTAGTGCATGTACAATCGTGACCACTGGGATGTGTATTCAACAATATTATTTTCACTTTGGCAGCCACCAACCCCGAGAAGAAAAAGAAGAGTGCCAAGGCGGCGCACGGCTTCAAAATGACGTCAGACGGCCGGCTGATCATCAGGGGAGAGGACGACGAAGACGACCAGAAAGGTAACAGTCAGGATCTTTTTTTATTTGGAAGCACCCGAAAATGTCCTGCATACATGCAAATCAGTCGCCTTTCGGCGAAATTACCATCTTGAACTTAAAATAGGCCCTTTACGTGAATCGTACGGATCCGATGAGTTTTTCCTTCGGGGCGCCGTCATCGTCATCATAGGCTGCTTTCGTACTCCTCGAACACACATCCACCATCCACACACAGATGTATTTTCTGAATATTACTCTGCGGCGGACTAATATGCGAAAGCGCATCGGCCTGAGGTTCCGCCTGTGCGCTCGGGACCTGCTTTGGAGTCACAGGAGTTGACGACACCAGAAAAAACACGTCCGCCGCTTCAGCTGTTAAGAAGTAACTGTACTTTTACTCCGTTTCAATTATTTAAGTGTCGCTCGCTACTTTTATTTATCAATTATTTCTTATTTATTAACTATTTCGTGCAAGACTTCAACTTCCGCATTGGGCGCTGTTTGCGCCAATCCAGTTTAAGCGCTAGTGAGGGTTAAGTCTAGTTCACCAATCAAACGACTCAAGAAAGCCTCATGACCTCACACAACGTCTTCTATTGGGCTTCCCGGGCATAGGTATTAACACTGGATAAGCCAGGTGGCTAATTGTCGTGCCTACATGGCGGCCATTTTGGGAAGGTAGTCGTTACCATGAAGGCAACGGCGTGCTATTCGTGTTTACATTTAGATGCACAAAAAAACAGCTTTCATGTATTGTAGTATTTGTCTGGCACTATCTGCCCAAATGCACGGTAGAGCGTCAGCCTCACAGTTCTGAGGACCGGGGTTCAATCCCCGGCCCCGCCTGTGTGGAGTTTGCATGTTCTCCCCGTGCCTGCGTGGGTTTTCTCCGGGCACTCCGGTTTCCTCCCACATCCCAAAAACATGCATTAATTGGAGACTCTAAATTGCCATTAGGTGTGACTGTGAGTGGGAATGGTTGTTTGTTTGTATGAGCCCTGGAATTGGCTGGCAACCAGTTCAGGGTGTACCCCGCCTCCTGCCCGATGATAGCTGGGATAGGCTCCAGCATGCCCGCGACCCTAGTGAGGAGAAGCGGCTCAGAAAATGGATGAATGGATGGATATCTGCCCAAATGTGGATGTTTCAGCCCACTTATAACTTGAGAAAACACCTTGCAGTAAAAAACATTTTATTTTGATATTTTTATTATATTAATGTTCATGCTGTGGTTAAAAAGGAAATCAGAAGTTACTCACTATTTATACTCAATACTTGAGTAATTATTTCACTGTGTACTTTTTCCCCATACTAAATTTTTTTTGGAGAACTACCTTTTACTTTTACTTGCGTCACATTATCGTCAAGTAACAGTACTCTTCCTTGACTACAATATTTGGTTCCTCTACCCACATCTGTAGCGGACATCCTCTCTGCTAATCTTACGTTTAAGCAACATTTTTTGCTCATCAGATCAGCCAGTGTCGTATTTGTTGCGCTGGTCTTTTGTATTTTTGCATTGAGGTGCTGCGGGTCGTGGCCCTGGTTGTGGTCCCAGCGGAACCGCAAAGCACACGTAACATCGGCGACAAGAGTTGATCTGCTAGTACATCTTGTATTCATTAGGAAATGCGCCTACATTTATCTAATTAGTTTACGGATGTTAAAGTTAAATGTATTAAGCGACAGAGCAATGTTAGTGATTGTCACAATACAGAATGAACTAATTTAGCAATGGCCAAAAAAAAAAACCAAATACTTAATATTTTCCTGGATGATGCATTTGGGATTAGCCTTTGAAGTTGGTAATAGTGAAAAATGACGTGGAACAGGCAATGACTGTTGTCAATTCTTTTCCGGAATGAGAGTGCTTAAAGAGGGGGATGCTATTCATGTGGCACAGTTTGAAGCAGGCATCAGGTGCAGGTGGAGATGGGCCTGGCTCAAGTTGGAGGCCAAAACAAAAAAGCAAAGAAATGAGGCATATTTAATTTGAATCTTAAATATGTACATCAATCTACTTGAGCGGTGTAAATAAATGTTTTTCTGCTTGAAGTCTTCCAGATTTAATTTGTTAAAATCTAAAACATTCTCTGCGGGGGCCCGGGGATTCCCCCCAGACTCCCAATGTTTTTTTTTGGGTCTGTCACCCTTTTCATGCCTTTGGTGTTTGCATGTCTGGTCCTGACAACTCATCATGCTTCACAGATGAGGGCGAGATGAATGATATTCTGGAAGACGTTGGAGTGAAGAACGTGAGTCGTCTTACCAATGATGACCCTCCAAAGTTCAACACAATTGGCTATATATTGGTAATGTTCATTATGTTTTTCACTTTTTGTTTTGTTTTAGAAAAAGGCACAAAAGAGGAAACTTCGAGATGACAACTTTGACGATATGGACACAGAACCACAGCACAAATATAAAGGTACACTAGAATATAAACTACATGTAAAATTTAAGTAGGACTGCATAGGTTTAGGGGTAGGCGAAGCAGCAAGTTGGGAGGAGAGAAAAAATGTCCGTGAATTCGCGATGGTGTACTCCCTAATACCTCCCTGAGCGCCTCCATGGCATGTAACGAGTAACGTTTATGAAACTGTTGTCACTAAAGGAGGACATGAAGTAATTAACAAAAAAAAGAAAGATTCATCATCACCTAGTTTTTATGGCGACTTATCACAGTCTGCAAGTTGGTTGCCAGCTAATGGCAAGCAAAGATACGCAGCCAAGCTTTTTGAACACATCTTGTCCAGCCTGCAGCATCCAGGCCCATGTTAAGATTTTATTGTAAAAGATTTGTACATGCATAACAATGAATTCCTCATGAATTAAATCTAAATGCAACTTGCGTTTATATTATCTACAATATCATATATTACATGTATATTTATCCCGCGACCCTTGTGAGGGTAAGCGGCTCAGAAAATGGATGGATGGACATGTATATTTACATATGGAGTGTAGTCAAAGCTGCTTTTGTCGTTGCTATTTGTGCCTAATATGAATAATATTAAAGATTCAAGATAATTGTCATTCACAATGAAATTCCCACTTTGCTCATCTCCCTCAACTCAAAGATAATATAAAAATTCAATGAGAACACCATGATATTTGTCAAAATGTATCCACTTGTTAAGCTTAATTGCTGCGATTCAAAGCTTTCATCGAGCTTCAGGTTTCTTTGGTGAGCTCCTAGGATCAATCTCATCAACGCAACACCGTGCTACAATTACAATATTAACGTAAACAACAACTAATTCATAAATGTTTCCATGATCATTTTAACACTGACTTAACCGATGATGTCAAAACTTTCTATTATATTTGATATGCATATCTTTATCAGCTTCTGTTTAGTTAAATCTCTGTATTTATAAAAAAAAAAAAGTTTAAAACATCACATCTACCTACTCATGAGGTGCGAGAGTGCGTATTCTCGAGAATGTGACGTGCATTTGCCAGTTACGGCTTGTTACGAAGTTTCATTTACTAAGAAAACCATGCAAAATTCAGCAACGAAAAGCTACATATCGTCACTGTCGGCCATTTCCAAAATCACTACTTTTCAGGGTATCAATAACGCCATTTTGCTTGAGTTACCATTACCAAACACGCATCATTGAAGTTCGTATTATAACTTATATTGATATCATATACCGTTTTGCACCAACATCTGCACATTACATTTCAACTAAAATGAAGATGCCAATTTATATACTATGCATTTTCATCTATCAATCAAGGGAAATATTATGCTCGATATCCTTGAAAAGAATATTACTTAAATTACTCCTATGATTACTTAATTAGATTCTTAATTTTTACGATAATCTAAAATGATGCTACAAATTAATGCAACACATTTTTGGATCATCAATCAAGGAAATGTATTTGCCCATCATTATAGATGATAGGTATTATTTTAATTAGCAGTGATTAATCATAAAAACATTATTGCCGGTCATCTAAAAAAATACCGATGAACATTCTTGGGTACCTTGGTAATTGCTATATACGTACAAGTTTCATGTCTCTGTCAATTGACGGTCTGTTGTCGTACTAGAGCGGCTCCAACTACCGAAGACAAATTCCTTGTGTGTTTTTTGGACATACTTGGCAAATAAAGATGATTCTGATTGTATTATTACTTTCATCTTATTAAATAATAATCTATTTATTTATTTATTTATTTATTCTATGGGGGCAGTCTGGCTTAGTATTTCAGCTAATAATTTCTATATATGTTTGGTATTTTATATGAAATATTTTTTAAAATTAATTTCGATCACCAGAATTGATTGAATTAATTGAAGTTTCCTTTGTTTTGCTCAGCTGGTGGGTCGGGCATCCACAGATCTCTGGGAGGTAGCAGAGACTTTGGAGCAGACTACAAGTCCAAGGTGAAGTGAGCATCATGTGAAAACACAAAGATGGCATAAATATATGCATGGATACTGTATATATACTGTGTATATATATTTTTGACAGAAAGGGAAAGGGGACGTTAAGAAGACGGGCAAACTGGACCCTTATGCTTATATCCCTCTTAAGAAGGCCCAGCTCAATCGAAGGTGTGAACGTCATTTTCTAAACCATTTTGTTCATTGAAGATGTCCATTTTAGTAACATTGCGTGCACGTGTGTGTTTTTGTCTCATCAAACAGGAAGCGGGCCAAGCTGCAGGGCCAGTTCAAGGGCATGGTGAGAGGAGCCCAGAAGGGGGCGCTGTCAGGTAGAAAAATGCAGAAGAGTAAGAGGAGAGCCTGAAGATGAATCAGAATCATCTTTATTTGGTAATGGACTCTTTGGAGAAGATTCAAGTGTGTGTGTGTGTGTGTGTCTGTGACATTGTGTACAGCTTGTGTGCATGTCTAGAGGACATCAGTTTTTTTTTAAAACTGCCTCGAACTAATTCTGCTCTTCACATTGAGATACAAAGACAAAGTAACAAGTACTTCCTTTATCGCCCACGTGAGGGCAGTGTTGGGTTGTGGATGAGATCAAGAGTCAATAAAAGATACTTTAAACGAGACATTTGCAATTTTTTTTCACAAAACAGTTCCCATTTGTCTTACTAACATGTCTGTGACATGCTGTCTTCAAAATACCCGTGTTGACGACTTCACCCAGCAATAAAGTATGTCGTGCTTATTAGAAGCTAATCTGTGCATCCCCAAATACACTGCAGTTCTACTTACATTGTAGTTTTAACCATAACTCCCTAACATTTAACAACTAAAAATATGACTTTGAATACACTCCAAAATAATTACAAAATCTGACAATAAATGTTATGGATGGATTATTAGTGTCCTGACAGCAGTTAAAAGCCAATTTAATTCAAGCAAAGCACTGCAGCACTAAATAATAAATGTCATAAATCGTCTTGTAAGCATATTTCTGCAAGAACATCTGAATATTGCAGAAATTGATCACTTTTATTAGATGAAAGAGGTGACTCATAAAAAAACAAATTAGTTTATTGAAGTTGTTAATACAGAAATAATGCAGATGATCATTTCAGTCAGTAAATGAAGTGAAAGGTACAAGGCAATCTTTGGTACTAAACTTTTAAAAAGACCACAAATGGATATCAGTCTGAAGGGCTTGCTTGTATAATAATAATAATAATAATAAAAAAAAAAACACCTTGACATTCCCCGAAAAAGAAAGGCCCTAGTGTTGAACTCAGCCAAGGCTAATAAAATAAATAAAATCTGTAGAAACTGCCCTGCAGTTGCAAAAATAATTTTAGCAGGTTGTGAAATGTAAATAGGACCATGGGCCTAATTTGAAGCAACTCGGAAGGTAGTCTACATTTTTCCCCCAAAAAAATTCAAAAATCTTTTAATTACAATGCTCAATTATTATTTGATGGATGTTGGATACCCCCATTCAGAACGATACAGGTATGAGTATTCACTGATACCTAGTACTGACACCACCAGTACTTTTGCAACATAAAATTTCAATTAACACAATGACAGATAATTGTGAACAAATATATTCCTTTCTTTCCGACTCACATGATGGTTCGCCAATGTGTCAACCGGGCACAGTGTGGCGCCAACTACTGGCGAAGTGAATTTATTGTCAGATTTTTGTGTCGTATGTATAGGTGCTTGGTATCAGCAGCCTTCACAAGTACCGGCTACCTTGAAATAAGGCCAGTATCGGCCAGATACCTGGTATCAGTACTCGCCCATTCCTGTATTTAAAAAAAGAAATTACAATCTCCTGTAATAAAACCAAAAGCAAAGTCTACAGACAAAGTCTACATTCTAGAACATGGGTGGGGAACCATTTTGCTGTGAGAGGCCATACTGTCATGCAACAATACTATTCTTTATTCTTATACAGTATATTATAAGCATTGAGCAGCATGGTGGCTTAGTGGTTAGCACCTCGCAGTTCTGAGGTTCTTGGTTCAAATCTATCCCACGTTCCAAAAACATGCATGTTAGCTTCATTGAAGACTTTAAATTGTAGGAGTGAATGGTTACCCCGCCTCTCACCCAAAGGTCATATAGGTTCACCAGCCCTGTTCTAGAATCTAACATGGATCCTTACACTTCTACAAGCTTTCTTATTTCTATTAGTCACCATGTGAGTACTAAAGTAACAACATGTGGCTGATTTGCATGTGAGGATAAATATAGTATGTTTTTGCTGTCCAGCAACAAAGCCCACAGGCTTGCAAGAGTTGGACCACGTGTATCATCATCATCATCATCATCATCATCACAGCCTAGGAGGGGGTCTGGAAGGCGGGGGTGCACGGGATGGGGGCGGCCCGGGAGGGGGCGTGCGTGATGGAGGCGTGGCACGGGGCCCTCTGGACGGGGGCTTGGTGCGGGGGACCGAGTTGGAGACCAGGGGTCGCTGCTCGGCGGGCGCGGGGGGAAGGGGAGCGGTGGGAAGGGGCGACGAGGGAGGAGAGGGGGGTGCACGGGGGGCGGCACGGGCGTAGGTGGCCGACTCTCCTTCTTTGACCCTGTGGAAGCGAATGCAGCGACCCTGGAAACACAACAGAAACATCGAGAAAACAACACTTTTGTATCATCTAACTGCCTGTGCATTTGTTTATCATCTACTGTATTTGTCCCTCTGTCCTTCCGTCCGTCCATCCATCCATCCATCCATCCAATGTGGAATAAATAATTCTTGATCCCCTGCTGAATTTCTTTACTTTTCTTACTTTTTTCTTTACCATCCATCCATTTTCTGAGCCGCTTCTCCTCACGAGAGTCGCGGGCGTGCTGGAGCCTGTCCCAGCTATCATCGGGTAGGAGGCGGGGTACAACCTGAACTTGTTGCCAGCCAATCGCAGGGCACATACAAACAAACAACCAGTCGCACTGACATTCACACCTACGAGTGAATGACCGAGAGTCGTCAATTAACCTACCATGCACGTTTTTGGGATGTGGGAGAAAACTAGAGTGCCCGGAGAAAACCCACGCAGGCACGGGGAGAACATGCAAACTCCACACAGGCGAGGCCGGGGATGGAACCCCGCTCCTCAGAACTGTGAGGCAGACGGTCTAACCAGTCGTCCAGAGTGCCGCCCTTACTTTTCTCATTTACAAATAAATTAGCAGTTTCCAATTTTATGGTTATGAATTAGGGTAATAGTTGGAATATTAGTCAAAATCACACAGTATAAAAGCATTTTCAAAAAAGTATTTGATCCCATACAGTTGACAACCCACAGTTTGGCTGGTGCTCAACCAATGACCAACGCTCCTGATCTCATATCGTCATGCGTATTTTAAAGCCCAGCTGTTCTGGGAATCTAATATTACCTATAAATCTCTATACCACCATGGGCGACACAAGCAAGCTGTCAAAGGATCTCAGGGACAAGATTTTAGACCTGTGCGAGGCTGGTATGTGTTAAAAAAAAAAACTTTGTCAAATAGCACCCCATAAAACTATATATTATAAAAATAAGCAGTATTGACATAATTAAATAGAATTAAAAAAGAATTAAACTGTTTTTGTCACAGTGCATCAATTGAATGACCATTGTGTTGCTCATTCTGGTGTGCCCACCTTGGCCACCTGGGGGCAGTATAAGACATACAGACAGCTATACTGTTTACTGAGACGTCACAACTCTTCTCAACTCATCAGTACGGATCAAACATTAGTCATTCTTCACAGAGGATAAAGAATGTCTGTGAGTACAGTTATATTGCTGCACTGTCTCTGTTCAATCTGTTGCTGAAAGGGTTATAAAACCGCAACGTAGATACTAATTTGCATTAGCACTAAGCTAGCCGACTGAAGGCGAAGCTATATGGTTGCTTTAACTACACAAGGTGTAATAATTTTTGTTTTATGTTTAGGCTGGCCAGTAAACTTCAACTGGGAGTCTTTCACTCTGTCAAAGTGCTTCTTATTTGGAAGAGTTTAATTCACTGGCACCATAGAGCGCTCGTATCTGAAGTCTGTACTTGCAAGGCAAAGCAAAAAATTGGCTGAATGATGGCTCGTATCTTGAAAAACTGAAGTCAAGTGACTCGTATCGCAAGGCACCACTGTATTTCGATTATTTCTGTGGACGTTGAAGCGGGTTAATAATGACAAAACAACTTGTTTGGTATAAGGAGAAATAATGGGAATCCCAGAAGGGAAAACGAGCAAAACTTGTTTTAAATGAAGACAATTATTTTGTTTGTTTTCTTTTTTTTTTTTTTACAAGCGAAAGGGAAACATCGATTCGTGTCGAGATTTTATCTTAAAGGCCATATTGTCCAGCGCTAGTTTTGACATTCTTATTTGTACGCTTGTGTGACAGTTAAGAATGTTCAAATGTTACCTACATTCACAACAATTGCATTGTTTGGCATTTAAGGTTTTAGTGTTTTGCGTTTTTGAGTGAATGAACGGCGGCGCAGCTAAAAGACGGCCTAAGCGAGTCGTGTCCCAGCTTGTGCTGACAGAGGCGAGAGTGTTCGAGGGCGGACAGAGATGCGCCTGTCTTCGCTTCACACCTGCACCACTATAACAGGGATGCTCGCAACATTAGGCACACACACTTACACCGGCTTCCCCTTTCCTCCTTGTGCTGTGACACCAAACAGAAAGTGCTTTATGTCTTATTATGTGTTTGGAACATAAAGGGGCATTTCTAAATATGCCCACAATAGTTAACAGGGGGCGCTAATCATGATTTACAAGGCAGCAAAGAGTGGGTCGCTTCTCTTATTGTTCTCATTGATGGCTGGTTGCAAAGTCGGTGTTGTTGTGAAGGATGGAGAGGGGGCTCTCTGTGTCCTTGGTGGTCTGATTATAACACCTTATGAAACAGAGAGGCCCTAAAGTCACACAGGGGCCATTTAGATGGCCCGACCAGCAGTAGCTTTGTGGCTTGAGGGGCGCCATTGTGCGAGTGCATGTATATGAGGGGGAGGGGTGTGGGGGGCGTAATTGATTGGGGTCAGCCTGCTCAGGGAGAGGAGGGCTGTCAGGGGGGTGACTGCCGGGGTCTTGTCACCGGGCTGCGGAGAATGGGCCAGTTTGGGAGCAGCAGAGCAGCAGCACAAAACCAGTGAGAGCATATGGACACAATGAGAAGACAAGCTCATGAATATGAGTGTGAGCATGCCTCCACCACAACATATGGCCTGAATGGACCCTTTGGCTCATGAATAAACAGAGACAGCAAGGTTCGGGAGGAGGCGGTATAAAGAGCACTAAGAAAAAGAAATTAGTCTTTAAAAGAAAATTATTCATACCCTGACAACATTTTGAGTGAAAGTGAACTTTGTTGAATGTCTGGAAATGACACTTGTTCAAGAGATGATTGAACATTTTGAATATTGTGAAACAGTAATCCATGACAATATCACATCTTGGCTGGATTATTATACTGCACTTTATTTTGAAGTCAGCCAGTCCTTCCTCAAACCTCTCCAGTAGTCTTAAAATGCTGCTGCTCGTCTCTAACTGGAACACGTAAGAGGGAGCACATAACCGCTGGCCTCCCTGCGCTGCCTGCCTGTGCACGTTAGAGTTCTTTTAACATGCTTTTATTTGTCAGCTGACTAGCCTAGCTGCTTCTTGAGGTATCGAAGTCTAAATGGAAGTTCTGAGGGGACAGAGATTTTTCTGTTGCTGGTTCCACACGTTGGAATGACCTCACTCTGCACACTAGGCAACTCACCATTCATTTTCAAAACTCATCTTGAGCCCCATTTTTATTCTTTGCCTTTCAACTACGCATGAGACACTGCTTTTGTTTTTCTATTTTATTGTTTTTTTACTTCCATCCATCCATCCATTTTCTGAGCTGCTTCTCCTCACTAGGGTCGCGGGCGTGCTGGAGCCTGTCCAAGCTGTTATCGGGCAGGAGGCGGGGTACACCCTGGACTGGTTGCCAGCCAATCGCAGGGCACATAGAAACAAACAACCATTCGCAGTCACAGTCATGCCTACGGGCAATTTAGAGTCTCCAATTAATGCATGTTTTTGGGATGTGGGAAGAAACCGGAGTGCCCGGAGAAAACCCACGCAGGCTTGATTTATTGTTTTATGTTTTCATGTTTTATATCTCACGTTTGATTTTAATTTGTGTACAGCACTTTGTTTCAGCTGTGGTTGTTTTTTAGTACTCTATATAAAAAAAGCTGAATATTCACCATATGAACCTCAGAGGAACTAAACAGCTCCAAATGTTCCACACTAAAATAAATCAGTATTTGTAGTATTTAGTATTATTTTTATTATTTTCCCCCAAAATGAGTGGGTTGCCGCATCAGGATGGCCATGCGAGTGAGTGTGGCAAGCTAAAAGTCACAGCAATGTGTAATCTTATTAAAGTGGATTGTAATTCAATAATTTAATTAATATCTCTAAACACAACTTCTTACAGTCTTTCTTGTGATTTCCAGCTAAAAGACACCTATGCAGCCCATAAAAAATCATACATTGAGAATTTGAGCTCAACTGCACATCACACTATGCTTCCCTGTTGCTTTGTCAATGTTTGTCACAGATTTATTTCTCCAGTCTACTTCCAAATCTCAATTTGTTATTTTAGGAAAAAACCCAGAAACACCTCCAGCATTCCTCGCGCCACACAGTCTGTTTCCAGGCCTCAGGACTTTGTCCTTCACACATACATTCACACACAGGCGTGCACATACACACACACGTGATCCAGTCAATATGCTTTGCGTACACATTGGTGGCCATTACAGTAAAGACGAACTTGAGAGCGGAGACACGCATCTGACCTGACAGCTCTGCCTGTCACCAAGCATGCACGTAAGCAAGCTGTTCCACACTACACTGTACTGGCCTCCAACCTAAGATGACATATTTACAGTCGTGCTCAAAAATATTGGCACCCCTCTCGTTGCCGTTATTCATGTTTACATCCGGGCTTCTACTAGTAACAGAAAGCCCGGATGTAAACATGAACCATGAATGACAGCATTGACTCTGAACATTCTGTGGATTCTACAATGTAACCCCCCACAGGCAATCACGCTTGCGGGATATCAACCGATGCAGTTGGGAAGCCAGCATGATTGTCAGTCATGATTGTCAATGACTGTACAAACGGACAGACAACAGGTTGAAAGGACAGGCAGTTAGCAAGTCCACCTGTGTCTCCTAGCACCGTGTAAAGAGTGTGTTAAAGGTACCAGGAGACAGGCCAGCACACCAGTAGAGATGTAAAGCAACCCTAAATCAGTAAGTCCGCTAATCAAATGTGTTGGGCTCTTTTCTTTTGGCTAGCACAAATCCAACGTTGCACTTGGCATAACACTGAGAGGAGGTGGGCTAGACTAGTTTTGGTAATTTCGTGGACCGGCGTACACCCAGCGAATTTAAAAGTTGAACGTCTGCGCTGGGCTGGGTCCTACCTAATCGAAGCGGCTCGTCTCACTCCCTTTAAAAGCGTGGCGACATCTCTATATGCAGAAGAGATCCACGTGATCCGTACGTGACTGGAGCTTGAACGTTAGCGGGTACCCTTATTGAATACAGAATGAGCTGGTGAAAACCACTTGGTGACCTAAATATGTCCGCGGACCTCATGATTCTATCAATCACTACCTAAGTACAGTTCAGTTGTATTTAACTTTTAAGTTCAATACATTTGCATTTGATCGTTGAGAACTGTTTCTTTTTAAACATTAATATAGGAACAATTTTAATATTACATTTAAATTGAATCATTATCCAAGTACATTTTTGTAATTTTCCTATATTTAAGCTCAGTATTAATGTTCAAACTGTCCAAAATTCTACGGTGACATACAATAATAATAAATATACTCTTTAGGAATAAAACCTGCGCCTCATTTTCGATGAACACTTAGCCCAACTATGGTACTGGATGTTGGTCATGATGGTGATACTTGAAAAGCTAAGTATTTTTTTAGATGGTACCCTGTGTAAAAAGTCTGGGAACCCTTGCTCTAAGGGAAGCAGTCGCTGGGTGCGTGGAAATACGGTATGTCCATTGCCAAAGAATGATCTGGATCATTATGAGTTAAGCATTTTTTGAGTATCCAGAACCAAAATCAGATCATAATCGAAACTTAAACAACATTTCTTTTGGTTATGTGCAAATTCAAACTTTTTAAGTTACACGAGTAACAAACATAATGTACATGAAAGATTACAAAATTAAACACAGATTTGATGATGTTTGACAACTATCATTTAATCAGCCAATTGGGCTGGTTTTGTGATTGTCTAGCGAGCAGTCCAAAATCAGCTGGGAGAGACTCCATCTTTACCCTGAATAGGTTAAGCGATGGATGGATGGATGCTTTGGACGTGTGGCAGACATTAAAAGTCGGGCCTTAAACGCTACAAGAGGTGAGTGATAAAATGTGTTGGATGAAATTAGGGCGAAGTGAGGCATTGAAGCAAAGTGATTGGTTGACAGACAGAGGGAGGGGTAGGAGGCAGAATGGCAGGATGGCGGTGGACCCTCTGGTCTCTGCCGTGCTGTGTGACGGAGCATCCGTGCCATCAGCTGTGGGACAAAAGAAGGGAATCTCTTGTGTCACAATATGGCTCGTGGCCTTTAAACTGCCCATCTGTTTGTGTGACGCTCACTCGGCAGTGCTGACACAAAACTTACATTGACAAGCACACGCACACACACACACACGCACACACATATGCAACACAGACATAAAATGCAAAGACAACAGTGTGTGGCAGAAAGTGGCAGCACGCTGATGGCCGTTTGCAGATGCAGCGAGGTAAAAGTAATTCGGGGAGAAAGCGGGACAAGCACTCCCCTGAATAGACGCTCAATAATAGATCCAGTTTTGCTGGGCTTTTTGCCACCTTAGTTTATCCGTCTTTTAAAAAAGCCATCTTTTCACCAAGTAAATAGTGTCTGGGGGCTTGTGGAGGTTTCTGACATGTGCATTATGTGTGACTGCACAGGGTGGCATTACTTGGGGAGGGGCAATGTGTCCCAAAATAATAATAAAAAAAATCATTCCATGAAATAGTTTTGTATGGGGAATTTGCACCCCCTTGTGGAGTCCCGGGAACATTTAATTGGCCTCAGCATCACAAGCCTCAACCACACAGTTGGGGAGCACATATCATACAAGGACCTTATAGATAATTGTGCATCAAGCGAGGCCAGAAGGCAACACTTTGGAAATAATTCAACAATCTCATCAAAGAAAACAAAGCCAAAATTATTGTAATAAAGTTCCCTTCAGTTTTTTTTTCATTTGTGCAATGCAAGATGTTTTTTAAATTCTCTGTTTGTTTCCTTAATTCTGCAGTCATTATTCTTTGCTGTTGTTGTAATCTTATTTGTTTATAATTCAATATATTGTAAAAATAATATATGGTCCAGTCATTTTTTCATCTTCAGTATGTGTGTGTGTGTTAGTAGGTTGCGGGGGGAGACGTCAAAGGGGGGCCTCAAACAGCATCCCAATCTAGCCAGGACCACCGGTGCCTGGGGAATTTATTCAACTTCAGATTGGGACGGTGTTTGTAAAATAATTTTTGGAATAATATTATTTAAACAATGATACCCGTATATTCCAATTTATGTGTAAAAGTGGAACCTCGGTTTACTAAGGATGACGTTTTTACGAATGACGAAGTTAACAACTCAATTGTTGTTGTTGACACACTATTTCCACGAACAGTCTTTTCATAGCAGCGGAAGGCTCAGTTTTGCTTTTTCTTGCGCCGCGTAAAGATCATTGGCTCTGTGTGTCACAAATTGCAGGCATTTTTTTTTTTTTTTTTTTTTTTTGCTCTATATTAGCCCACAGTATGGCTCCAAAGAAAGTAAAAAACTGCTAGCAATAGGTGCTTTTGCAAGGCTTACCCGCTTTGAAGGGCCTCATTTACGGGATTGGTTCTGTCAGTGCCACAGAGAAAAGCTTCTATCAAAGAAGGAGGCACCGGTCCCAGTACGAGCGTGTTTCAGGAGAGATTAAAGTCTGCCCGGGTTCCACCTTCGGCTACGGTACGAGAGCTGGCTGGTGATAGTTAGTGAGGCTTTGTGGTCTTCGTGCCAAACATTGGTAAGCTATGTAAAATGTTTGGTCGAAATTTATTTGTGGTTAACACTCCGTGTTCACAGAAGCGACATTTTTTTTTTTTTTTTTTTTAAATGCATATATTTGTATAGAATCAGAAAGGGTTATAGTTTAAAGTAGTTTTGGTATTTGAATTTAATGCATGCAAGCGCTTTACAATGTCAGACGAATGTCGTTTAATGATTTTGCCGCCATATTTGTCACCACTCGACGCTTAACTGACAGCAGCTCTTTGAACAGAAGTCATTACAGTCTTCTATGTATGCTACGCCATTCAGCAGAATCCTGGTCTCACTTGCAGCAGAAGTGCACACCCCCTCCCCTTTCTTCTCCTTTTGTATATATGTGAAGAGTAGTTTCATTTTTCTCAGTTAATGGGGCATGAAGGCAGTTGTGCTCATTGTTGGGGAATCTCTGTGAAGTGACTGTGAAAACCTCTAGAAACTTCTGTCCTCACAAAGATGAATTGTGCAGCTCAGAAGATGGAAAAAAATGTGACAAACTGGGGATGAAGCTACTGATGATGACTTCTTTTATAGACTATAGACGCAGACTGTTACATGCTGAAGAAGAAGTGACACTGGGGACAAATTGATACATTTTCCAATGTTGACTAACAATGACACTATTGACAACTGCAGATGTTACGCCATGGCAACCACCATGATGTTGAAAACATGTCCTCAGGGTTATAGGGGTGCATTATGAGGGTCCAAGGTTAGAAAACAAGCAACGCTTTGCTCTAGCCAGTTGTGTTACACTTTTGTGTGACACACAATGATGTCACTGCGGCAATGGTGGCCGACAAGTATGGAAAAGCTTTAGAAATGTTAAGTAAAAAGTGAATGTTTTCACAACAATGGGAGCATTGATGACATGAGCAGGATCAGAAGGCCATTTACACACATTCAATGTGTAAGAATGAGCTGCTGCTGTTGTGTGTGCATGTTGCACACCGTCACATTGTCTCTCTGCAACGGGACCACAGATGTTGTCTATCTTTGTGAGCATGATGAAAACACTGTCTGCCGCAGAGCTTTTAAGTGGTTGCTACCCACCCCCCAAAATATCCATAATTATAGTCATGCATCAGTCATAATGGCTGTGTCTGGTGCACACATTTTGTTTTTGTCGCATGCTAAATGAAGAAGGAAAGCAAGCGAGCACTCACCTGGTCTCCAGGGTGAGGCCGCATGAGAGAGACTTGGTCGTAGCCTCTTCTAAACAGAGCCCACAGAGCGTCTAGCTTCCCCTGGAAGGGGGGAGGGGCACACGCACATAATTCATTAAAATACTAAACATGCCTAAATACAGTTCATGCATAATTTGAAGACAAACCTGAATGGGCGTGTACCACCTCCTCTGCTGGGTGGGCCGGCGGTTGGGTTTGCGAGGCTTGGGCTCATAAGGCTCAAATTCCTGCTCTGGCATCTTGACGACAGCGTTTTTTGGTTTGTCCAACTTCGCACCTTCCTCAGTGGAGCCCTTCTCTCCCCAGCGCACCTGCATGAAACACATCAACAACAAATTACATGCGTTACACCTAAGAAGTGCTGAATATGTCCAAGTGTGTATGTGTGTGTACCTCCATGCGTTTAATGCCCCCCACTCCTCGTCCTCCGTAGTAAGAAGCATCCACTGTAGGCCACCTCTTTTTGGGCATCCCATCTTCATCGTCCGATTCCTTTGAGAGGAAAACTCACTTATAGCATTCCCAAATCACAGTCTCCAATTAAATAAAATACAGTATGTTTGCGATAATCCTTGAATGTTCGAAAATTGTGAAAGCAGTGAAAATGAGCATATCAAGTCTTAAACGTCTTGGGTGGGGTAGCATTTAAAATAAATAGCATTTTTCTTTTATCATCTAACATTTTCCGAAAGTTTATGCCTATCCTTTAATAAGGCACTCACTGAAATACAAAGCGCCCGAAGATAGCTGGGACAGGCTCCAGCATGCCCGCGACTCTAGTGAGGATAAGCGGTAAGGAAAATGAATGAATGAATGAAATACAAAGCCCTATTCCAAAAGAGTTAGGATGTTGTGTAAAATGTTAATAAAATCAGAATACAATGATTGGCAAATCCTTTTCAACCTATATTCAACTGAATACATAGCATTCATTCATTCATTTTTCATACTGCTTATCCTCAATTGGGTCGTGGGCGTGCTGGAGCCTATCCCAGCTATCTTTGGGCAAGAGGCGGGGTACACCCTGAACTGGTCGCCAGCCAATTGCAGGGCACATATAAACAACCAACCATTCGCACTCACATTCACACCTCCGGACAATTTACAGTCTTCAATTAACCTACAATGTATGTTTTTGGAATGTGGGAGGAAACCGGGGTATCTGGAGAAAACCCATGCAGGCATGGGGAGAACATGCAAACTCCACACAGGCGAGGCCAGATTTGAACCCGGGTCCTCAGAATTGTGAACCGGATGTCCTAACCATTCGTCCATCGTGCCGCCAATACATAACAAATATAAGATATTTCATGTTCAAACTTAATAGTTTTTTTCTGCACATATTCACTCATTTTGAATTTGATGGCAGCAACACCTTAATTGGTTGGGCCCTAGTTTTAATATTACAGTGGTTAACCTATTTATATACTTGTACGATCCGTCAAATCCCAGCTCCGTGTGACTGCTGTCAAAGTGTCCTTGGGCAAGACAGTGAACCCTAAATTTCTCCCAGTGGGCCTGGCAGTGCCTTGCATGGCAGCAGCCCCCCACTGGTGTATCAATGTGTGGGTGAACAGGTGAATATGAGCCTCTATAAAGTGCTTTGGGCACCCTGATGGTGTAAATAAAGCGCTCTCCATTTACCATGTTCAATTGCACAAATAATAATAATATTTTTTTTAGATAGATAATAATAAGGATCAGCATACTGTATATACTTACAGGTTCTGGGGGAGGTGGTGGGGGAGGTTCTTTGATGACCTGAAGGTTAAAGAAATAAAAATCATATTAATGGAATGGGCCAAAAAGAGTTGTTTTCAAATGAAGCTAAAATGCTGATGTGTGAACTTACCACAGTGCAGCAGAGAGGCCAAAACCACCACATAAGCAGCAGGGCCAACAGCAAGAACACCACCAGCAGTGAAATCAGCACGATGGTGCCGTCAAACTGTACAAATAACACACACAGCACGACAGCGGTGCCATTAGCCCAAGAGAAAGTGAAATGGAGCCAAACTTATGCCGCTGTGCATTCTAGTACTCACAGCCTCCTCTGATGACACACGCAACAGAGGAGACGTCAGAAAGAAGAGAGGAAGAGGACTGGAGGAAATCCAAAAGAAGTTTTGAAAGGAAAAGTGAAGTTTATTAAATAATAGGTCAAAGGTGCGCGTAATGTACTCACACATTCAGTAGTTGTGATGTGAACCGAGCTGGTGATGTAGGAGATGCCCTCATTCATGCTCACCTGCAGGTAGATCACCCTGCAAAACACAGACGCAACACACCCATCACAACTAGGTCTACTGTTCATGCTTGTCTGAGGCACCCTGCAGATTCTACCAAGTGCTCTGTCCATACTTGCACTCTCTAAAACCCTGACAGGGACACTTTCCCAAAATCCACAAAGAGGTCAAGGGAGTTGTCTGCTTTACAGACTTAATCTACTCCGCACAGAAACCACAAACCTGAAATTTGAATGATGTCTTATTTATTTGCAGCTATGATATACTTTTGGGCGGGTGAATTAATGATTTATTTTTTATTTTTTTGCAGACGCTCGATCTTGGTGAGAATTTACGTATGAATGATGAACTAAAACTGTTCATCTTTAAGAATGGATTAAATGGCCTTTACAGTACAAGAGAATCATCCAAAATTCTGTCTTTGCATTGAAAAATGATCACCATTAGATTTGCAGTCTTTCAGATTGCCAACCTGCATTTTAGGACATCTAAATTTGAAAAAAAGGTCTTAATATTGTAAAACAAAATGATTTCAAAAAAAGGTCTTAATCCTATTTTGTTCAAAAGTATTCTGTGCATGTAAAATCAGAAATTTTATCCAGATTTGATCTAGATTGGACTAAAATTACAAATATGATTACATCCCAGGATGCACACTTACTTACTATATATAATGTATTGCTATCACAACCTTCATACATGAATGATAAGAAACATAAATGTAATAATAATACAACAAACATGAATCAAAAACCTACACAATTGTGTCTGCTTGAAAAATCAATAAAATAGCCTGGAGCTTTTTAAACTGACATTTAGAAACACAAATAAAACTGTCTAACGAAGTTTGTGAAACGATGTAGATTGCACATTAGGCAACAGTTTTAATATAATACAAACAATTGGATTCGACATTGAGAGAGAAAACACAGAGGTAAAACAAATAGCTCTTTTTTGATGGCTGAATGGATGGATTTGTTTGTCAGAGACCAAAACAAAAGATGCTAGCAGCCAAATTGACAAGTCGTGAAGGAGGCAGCTGCAGATTGTAGTTCTTGGTTAAGGGAAAAGAGGGGAGAAAGGCTTCTTGTGCCTTGCTTATGGTTTAGGGGGACAGAGACAAGGGGGGCATTGAGCTTTGGGTCCACATTTGAGGAGAGGGCGGTGATGTGGGGGGGAGGTCACTGCAAAGTGGGGTGTGGATAGAGAGCGTGTGGGGGGATGGGATGAAGAGGACCTTTTCTGTCTGAAATCCCTTCAGCACTATCACTCCCTTCTGAGACCCCATAAGACCCCCCTTTTCACCATCACCCATTGACTTCCTCACCCACCAACACTATGTTTGCCCTATACATACCCTCTATAAAACTCTGCCTTGACTGGTGCTGTCACCAACTTGAGAGGAGGAAATCGGCAGTGCAGGTGCCACTCCTAGATTTCCCCCGATCAAATGGTCAGGGGACATGCTGCTATCAATGTCTATCAATCATCATCTCCCCACTATACAGTATGTGTCTTTGCCCTGTGTTTGTGTGTGTGTTTGTGTCGTCGCATCCGGAAGGATTGCAGTCAACACAGATTTGTGTGAAGACAGCATCAATGACTTCATTCTAAGAGACAAGGCTCGGATAGAAGAGGAGATTGAGGGGCTTTGAGGTTTGGTTGGCAGCCTAAAGATCTTCCCAAAAGAGTGGAAGCGGATATAGCTGTAGAGGTGGGGACGTATTCATTCTTTCACTTCCTGTAGGTGAAATGAATCTGACTGCAGTTGTACTTAATGTTGTGAGAGCACTATGAGTATTCCTCCACACCCCATCAGGCAGCTGTTGGGCTCCTCTCTGGGCCCTTTAGCCATTCACAGCTGACTACCTCTTTAGAAGAACGCAAGGGTGTCAAACAGTGCTGACTGTGCACTAATGGGCTTCAGCTAAGTGGAAATATTTATGCCTTCAGGCAGTGTGTGATGACGCACCACATTCTCATCTGTTCTCCCCCCAAAAAAAGCTATTACGACAACAGTGGAAGTGGCTTCAATCTAAAGGCATGGTTATTTTCTGTCTGGCCATTTTTGTAGATTAATGTACCAAACAGAGTACTATTTCTAACAGCACATGGATATGTGAAATATATCTCGGTGTAACCTCAGTTCAATAACAAATCGTTTTATGAAAAATTTTTCGGGCAAATATTTCGTCGGTTCCCAAATTATGCTTCCTTACATCTATGTGGAAGGAACGCTCTCTTGTGCTTTCTCTCACACCGTGTAAACATCGTTCACTCTGCACGTCAGGTATATTAGTTTTTTTTTTTTTACTGGAAATTAGTCCTTAGTATGGCCAACAAGAAAGTGAAAAGTGCCACTGATTGTGCTATTAAGAAGCTAAAATTTGTGGAATGTAACATCTGCTAAAGAATGAGAGACTTCAGCTGCTGTGCACGGCTGGTTGAGAGACAGGAGTGTGAGCTACAAGGAGAGTCAACACTCACTCGACCAAGCCATTTAAAGGCATATCACGTCAATGTACTACAATGTGTGTGCGTGTGTGTGTGAGAGAGACAAAGTAAGAGAGAGAGACTTTTCTTAATTGCGCTTCATAAAACTAGTTTATTTCTTTACATTCTCTTGTGTGAATGATTAGTCACTGGTGCAGCGATTCATTTGGCCAACTTGCAGACTGTGTGGGATCAGCTGCCACTCTGTGAAGGTGCGAATATAAGTGTGAATGGTTGTCTGTCTCTGTGTGCCCTGCCATTGGTTGGCAACCAGTCCAAGCGGGCGTAGTCTGTCTTTTGCAGGATGTCAGCTGGGATAGGCTGGAGCCTATCCAGCCTTTGCGCGACCCTGAACAGGATAAGCTTCGAGGAATTGAACTGATCCCAAGTGACTTCTTTCACATTCCATGTGTCACATGTTAGTATACAGTATTATATACGTTAGTATAAAGTTTTGCAGTAAAAGACATATAATGCAGAATGTAGGAGTCTTCATGGGCCACAGTGAAAAATCTAATTTCTCTTTCCAATTTCAATGTGTGAGGAGTGTTTCCCTGTGAACAAACTACTTTGCAGACGAGCTCAAAATCACACAAGAAATCTGAGTGACAGCACCAAGACAGATGATGTCTGGGAGGTGTCTGAAGCCGCAGGGCAGCAGTGTATAATTATGCACAGGACTCCGGGGCAGCAGGGCTGGGAATGCTGCTGGGCCTCGGTCCACTTGGAGCTCAGCCCAAAGCCGAGCTCTGTCTTCCCCACTAGAAAATGTCCACTCGCAATCACAGAGGGCAGGGCTGCAAACGCTTGGAGGAAACTTTACACTCGCCGGACACCTCTTCTCACACTTTCTCTCTCCTTAAAGTGTCAGCCACAGTTTTGGGTTACTACACAGATAGGCACACACACTCATATTTACACACATACACAAAGGGGTGCTCTGAAGGTCTAAACCAGGAGGCGCTCATTAAGTCGTGTTCCTGGGCTCTCCTCCTGTGATTGGTGTCTGCCTTCGTTAGCTGTGACAAACTCTGATTGATCGCACACGCTCAGTGACTTTGGCCAAGATTTTTTGAAGGACAAGTGGTGTGGCGTCTACATCAGCCTCACGCAAGGAACTGGCAAAGATACGGATAGCTAAGTTTGGCCTCACTATATATATAAAAAAGTCTGAGGGAAAAAATCCCAAATGATGTGCAACTCACCTCCCCGCCTCTTCGATAACAGGAGCAGGACAGAGAAGGAATGTATCCTCTATTCCGGCTGGTCTCTCATCTGCATAGAAATTAAATCATCTTGTTTAGACAAGGAATATGTTCCCACTTTGCTGGTAGCCTACTGTAGGGTGAAAAATCCCAAATTGAAGGCCCTGAGGTTAGACTATTTTGAATTTGACCAAAGTTTAAATAAAAAAAAAAAAAAAAAAAAAGAAAAAAAACTTCTGAGTTCATGATGTCAAATGAGACGTTACCATGTTCCACAGTGAATTTTTGTGGCGCTTACTCCAAAAGATGGACTGACGACAACAAGGAGAACATTGTTTATTTATGTAAAGATGCCTGTCACCAAAAATATACCAACCTTTAACAAGGGAAATCATAAACAGCGGAAACCCGAAAATCTGCGAATAACTGATACTCATTTTAATTGCACTGAAAAAAAAGTAAAAAAAAAAAATATATATATATATACATACACACACACACACACACACACGCATATATATTTTCTTATCCACAAAAATACTTGAATAAACAGGGAAATGCCACCATCAAGTGTTTCTCATGAAAATCATGAGTTGGTCAAATAGGTGAATCTGTGGGTGCTGAACCACAAATATGCAGGAATCCACTCAAACAACCAACCAACAAACAAACTTTGGTGTATGTATGCAGGATCAGAATCTGACACTAAATTGAATCTGGATCTTATCCAGTTTAAATCTAACATGGAAAATCCAGTTAAGTGTGACGTTTATCATTGCCAAATCTCATCAGATTGTTGTTTTGGGAGTCTCTCCTAGGACCTTTTTACATAATGCTCCCGGATAAAAGATGGTGGTCTTGGTCCTAAATTGGAGCAATTGATTTGTTGTTTTTGCAGGTGAAAATTCATATACATTTTTTTCCCGTATTCTTTCAGTCATGCCCAACGGTGATGTTGACTTTGAATGCGTCTGCCACCACAACTTACCTACAGTGTGTGTGTCATTTAGTTTGAAGCTGCAGAGGACCTGGTCAATATTTCTGGCATGGAGAAAACCATTTCCTCTCACCACCACCTGAAAGCTCTCTGAGAGAAGAACACTGCCGTTATTTTATTTCATATACAGTGGGTATGGAAAGTTTTTCAGACCCCCTTAAATTTTTCATTCTTTTTTATATTGCAGCCATTTGCTAAAATCATTAAAGTTCATTTTTTTCTCCCATTAATGTACATACAGCACCCCATATTGACAGAAAAAAAACTGAATTGTTGAAATCTTTGCAGATTTATTAAACCTTGGCCAGATATGTGCCTTGCCACAATTCTGTCTCTGAACTCTTCAGGCAGTTCCTTTGACCTTTCTCATTTGCTCTGACATGCACTGTGAGCTGTAAGGTCTTATATAGACAGGTGTGTGGCTTTCCTCATCAAGTCCAATCAGTATAATCAAACACAGCTGGACTCCAATGAAGGTGTAGAACCATTTTAAGGATGATCAGAAGAAATGGACAGAACTCGAGTTAAATATGAGTGTCACAGCAAAGGGTCTGAATACTTATGGCTGTGTGATATTTCAGTTTTTCTTTTTTAATAAATCTGCAAAAATTTCTACAATTATGTTTTTTTCTGTCAATATGGAGTGCTGTGTGTACATTAATGAGGAAAAAACTAACTTAAATTATTTTAACAAATAGCTGCAATATAAAAAAGAGTGAAAAATGTAAGGGGGTCTGAAAACTTTCTGTACCCACTGTACATCAACAACATGAAGACATTTTTTAGTAATAAAAGAACTGAACAGTTCAGCAACTTAAGTTTTCAAAAGATTCAGGTTCAAAGGGAAATGGTCACTTATTAAGCTGAGTGCTTTCAGCCATTTCCTTTCTCTGGTGCACTCAAACTTGTGCATGCCTCATTACGGTTTGTTTATAAGTGTGTGTACGTGCAGAAAATCCATAATACGCTACAATGGTGCTAATGCTAAAACTTCTCCTATATTGTCTCCTATATTGGTGTGTGTGTGTGTATGTGTGTGTGGTAGCCACAAAGTGTGTGTGCATGGTGCGTGTGCGTCTTTGACCTTTACTTTGCCTCGGGCGCTGTTAAAGTGCACTGACAGGGCCTTGCCAGCATATGCTGCGGTGTCTATGTGGCTGCTTCTCAGCATACTGTATGTTGGCGAGCGGGAAAAAAAACACTTGGTTAAAAAACATGGCTGCGGGGCTGACAACAGCACAGTGCCGTCAAAGTGGGTCTGACCTTACCTAGGCCACCACGCATGGCGTCTTCACATGTTGTGTATTTGTGTGCAAGTGGCTTGTCCAGTACTTATTTCTTTGCCTTTTCCATCGTAATGTGTAAGCATATAGTGTGTTTGTGCACCTCTTGCATCCTCCCGGCTAAAAGGAGTGAACATCGGTCACACCTTTAACATTTAAAAGTGCCAGCGTGAAGATCACTGCATAAAAACACAGTAGGGTGTTGGCGTATACGTGACAGTACTTTTTGAAAGGTCACACCAGCCACTACACAAGTCTCTGCTGCAAATCGAGACATGCTTTAGATGTGAAAATGTTGATGGTTTTATACTACTGTGCTAATGTAAATGGTGAAGTTAAGTTCTATTCTATTTCGTTTTAACAGGCAGTTAGTTTCCTGCAATTTTACGTTTTTGTGCAATTTGTTTTTTGCCCAAGTTTTCAGTTTTCTTTTTTGATTCAGTTGTGTGTACTGTATCTCTGCAAATAGAGGATAGGGAAATCCATCCATCCATCCATCCATTTTCTGAGCCGCTTCTCCTCACTAGGGTCGTGGGCGTGATGGAGCCTATCCCAGCTGTCATCGGGCAGGAGGCGGGGTACACCCTGAACTGGTTGCCAGCCAATCGCAGCAATATTTATAAAAATGCATCTTTGGAGGAATATTAAACAATGTTACCAGTATATTAGGAACTGTGGAGAAATCCAGCAAAATGGCAAGAACCGAGGCAGACCATGGACGGAACCAATAAGCTGCGTAGATGCCCACAACATAAACTTGGATGTCAGAGTCTACTGGAATGCCAGTCATTATAAACATTGTCGCCACATAATGTAAGATCTTCCTTATTATTTCACATGGACATCTTTTACAACACGCGCTAAATCCATATTTGCATCCACAAGATAGCTTTTGCGCCTTAGTAGGTGTTGCTGTTTTGGTGAGCAATTGAAACAGGCTTAATGGTTAAAATTTTAATGTTTGTGTGTGAACAATAGATTCTATGAACTGATGTCATTACTTCCCCCTTTTAGTTCTCTGATAAAGAAAGGGAGGCATTCATTTTCAGTTCTCTTAACTGGATGACGCAGGTAGTGACTAATTGGGAGTACATGCTATACAAGTAACGTGAGGTCACACAAAACATTTGCGACTTTTAAAATTATTATTATTTTTTACTGTATTACAAATTGATACAACTCTACTAAGAAATACACCAAATACAATACACTGCGTCTCGATATATCCTTGCCAGGAAGCCAAAAGTGTCTTAGGCTGCTTAATTGAAGTTGAGATATCAGAGTGCTGAGGGAGCATTATACATAAACATATGCATGCACGCACGCACGCACGCACGCACGCACACACACGCACACAATTGCACGCAACACAACACATGATGCTCATTTCCTGTTTGGCCCGCCCTCCCTTTGGGCTCTATTTTAAGTTTAGACCTTAATCACAACAATCAGAGGCATTGCTGACCTAACATACTGTATTTGTACCAGATCCCTGGATGGTACTTAACAACATGACTTATAACACAGTAACACACAGCTGACTGACTACAGTAACTGGAGGTTTGTTTTTTCTTTTTCTTTTTTTATGGCTTTTTAAACACATCCCAAAGAGTGGAACATAATGGTACAAAGCATGTACCGCTCCAAAGATTGTTAAATATAATGAATAGTGACTATCCACAATTTTTTGTCATGATAATTTAAATAATGAATAAGGTATAATAGGTTAGTTCCCTGTATTATCACATGGTGAGTATATTAGTCTCCACACACACAAACATTCTGTCACATACAGTGGCAGGCTAAAAGGTTAATGTCATCACAATCATGGTGGGCCTGGACTGGTGGCACCCTGCTGACTCATAGCATACATACGGTATGTTGCTGCCCGCCACTGTACCCGCTTGTCCATGTCCAGCTTCACCTGAATGTTTGACGAGCATGTGTGTGACTGTCCACATGAGACATGCATGTTGTTTTTTTGGAGTTGTGATGCCACGACACTTGTGTGCGCAGAGAAAGTGGGGTAAGGCTTGTCCAAACGATGGCTCTTCAATCATGTTAGTGCGACGGGACAGCGAAAGGCAGGGAGGGGGCCATGCAGGAAGGAACAACGGGGAGGAACGGGTCAGACTCTAATGAAAGCAGCAATCTCTGCTGTCATGTTAAATCTCAGGTTCAACGTCTGCTTGAGTGTGTGCGTGTGTGTGTGTGTGTGTGTGTGTGTGTGTGGAATCAGTGCTGTCATGTCTGATAGTGTGGCCCAATGTTCACTGTCCAGTCTGATGGCCTGTTTGCAGGCAGCTCAGCCTGGTCACTTCACATCAGTGTGAGGGACCGTGTGTGTGTATGTGTCTGCGTGTGTGTGTATGCGTGCGTGCGTGTGTGCTTAAAGAATAACTATACATGTTAAAAAGACTGTCTTGCATACATGGAGACAATAGTATTAATGCAATATGTCGAGATGATGGTTATAAGATGCTGACCAGTGCTTGACAATCACATTATCTTGCATCACGCTACAACAATAATGTGCGTGTAAAGCACACATGCTGGGATTATTTCTACACGGCTTCATTTAATAACAAAGGATGCACACTGGAGTAATAAGCTCAGTGCATTAGAGTGGCTGCCCTTCATTAATTAGGCCAGAGTCAAGTTTTGGTTGGAGTGAGTTTCTTAGTTCACTGACCATTAAGATGCTCATCAATCGTATAACAAATGAGGCTGTTGGAAAATATTTGGGAACATGTCGGCTGATACACTGGCAACAACCCAAAGATAATTATCACGAGGATGCTGATTATTGTCCTGCTCATTGCTCTAATTATTGTCTTCTCCTCCTCTCTTTTCCTCCTTACTTAACCATTACTGTACAACAGTAAATAGTAGCAAATCACATTCATTACGGTTCCATTCTATTTAACTTTTAGAGAGGTGGGCTCCTGCAACTTTACATTGTGTGCAATTTGCTGTTTCATTGCTTGTATTACAGTATTTAGGTAATTGTTCACATTGTTATGCACAGTCCTGTTAAATGTTTCTGATGTATTTTATTGCATTTTTTTTGGTGACTGAGAAATAATTCCCTCCACCAAAACAATGGTGGATTGAATTTTGTTAGGATTACACAAAACCAGCACAACAAATTTTCCTGAAGCTTTGTGGAGGGTCTGCACGCATGGTGTGCAAGAACTCATTCAATTTTGATGAGGATGCAAATAATAAGAGTTGCATTTTGACCATCTACATTGGGGCCAATTAGGGCAGTGACCAACCAAATGTACCAAATGGAGCTGCATCTATAGCACTGGAGTAGTACAATATGGGCTTGCATTTCTTGAATTGCTACTGTCATTAAATATTAGAGATGAGAGTTAACTTTGTCATTGTGCACGATATGATATACAATATATATAGATCTAATGAAATTAACTAGAAGTTTAACCAGAAGTTCAGATGTAAGACCATCGACAAGTATCATTCAAGGTGTTCTATATACATAAAAACTGTAGGATACACTGCATATCGGGTAATTAAGGTATTATCCACATATCGTTGCTGTCGGGCGAAATTCTCGCATCTCAAAAATCTTGTTTTACAAGAAATAAAAAAAAAAAAAAAAAATTTTCAAGCTATTAAAATAGAGCTTTGATGAGTGGTTAGCACATCTACCTCACATTTCTGAGTACCGGGGTTCAAATCACAGCCTCGTGTGTGGAGTTTGCATGTTCTCCCCGTGCCTGCGTGCTTTTTTCCCGGGCACTCCGGTTTCCTCCCACATCCCCAGAACATGCGCAGTAGGTTGATTGAAGACTCTAAATTGCCCGTAGGCGTGAATGTGAGTGCGAATGGGTGTACCCCGCCTCTCTACCGAAGATAGCTGGGATAGGCTCCAGCACGCCCGCGACCATAGTGAGGATGAGCGGTACAGAAAATGGATGGATGAAGGTATATAATTCGCAAAAATAACAGAACAGTGTGGGTACTGAACAATAGTCAGCATCAAATTGACCAAATTTGAACATAGGTTTCCACCTAACAGCTACAATATGTAGGCTACAGTCATGTAAATGTACTAGGTGAATGAGTTGGTGCAAAAGTATGACCAATATTTAAGTGTGACAAAAAAAACCAAATGATTTAATGTACTGTCTCATAATGGAACATTTTCTCCATTGGTCAACCTGGTATCAAGGCTACTCTCCTAAGTGATTCCTAATAAGGTCATGTCAAACCTCATCCATCCCATGGACTCACAAAAAGGCTTTTGCACCATCTCATTTGGTATTTGTTGCCCTTTTCACTTCCTTAATGTGGCATCCAAAGGCCACCCATGCAAAGATGAAGAGGCCTAAGTAGAGGTTGAAGGAGCCAGACTGGCTATTTAGCATATACGATGTGGCAAACTAGGCCAGGGAGGAAGCCATGCTTAAAGATTCATGGCTAATTCCTCCGACCAATTCCAATTCCTCCTCCACCCCTTTTGGCCCACTTGCAGGGGCCAAGCGACTATGCTAATCTCCCCCGGCCGTGAATGACAATACGCTGTGTGTCACCGTGCGGCCATAGGCATCTGTGTGATTACTCAACTTCACGGTCCACTCCAGAGGCTTTGGATGCCTGTCATCTGACACAATCACACCCACACATTACTGTTTCAGTGTCTGAACGAGGGAACCTTTCTCACCGCACAGCCCTTACCTCCTGCACACACACTGGATGGCTCAGCTGCGAGGATCTCAATGCAGGACTTCTTGATGATCTAAAGTACGAGACAGTTTGACGAGATAACCCAATTTAGTGTGTTTCTTTGTGTATATACGTGTGTGTGTGTGTGTTACCGAATCAATGATTCCCCTGAGGGCTTGGAAGCCCCCCAACACAGGAAACACATGTTCCATAGTGTCCGCAATGGTCGCAAGCTAGAAAAAACATACACATAGAATGTTGTATTTGCTTTGTTACATGTTTATATACATTTGATTTGCTTCTGTGCTTCCTACCTGGGTCTGGTTAAACTCTTTGACCCCTACACAGTAAACAATGGCTCCCATAGACCTGGCCCTCTGAGCCTGTGAGGATGGAACACAAACAAAAAATGCAGTGAAGCCAAAAGGGACTCCAGCGGTGTTGCTGTGACTTTTGCACCACCTGAAAGAGCGATTAGAACCTGGAAGCGCCAAAATAAAAGGCTTGGTTGCTACAATGTTATAGAGGTGTCATATTGACACCTATTTATGAGTAAAGCAAGAGTAAATGACTTATGAAACTGCATGGAACCTACTGATTAGCTTCAGCAAAAAAAGACCTTACCATTATCTTTTGTTATGGCACAATTATTTGCTCACATGAGCATTTGTGGATCAAATGTTTTTGGGGGCTTTTGAAAACAGTTTCTCTGAGGTTTTATTTGTTTTTAGAAGTACATGGCAAACTGGAAATTAAATGCTTTCACAGGCTGCATATGGTCCGGAGGCCGTAGGTTACCTATTGCTCATATAATACCTCAAAAGTAGCTGTGAAATATTTGCAGAACTGCAACTCCTCATCCCATATTACCTCTCGTTGAGCCGTGTCAAACTGCCACTCGTTCAGCTCCCCGTCAGTCAACGCGATGATAACACTGGCTGTCCCTGTGAAACACACAAAGTTGAAGGTCTATGAAACAATGTACTTAAGGGTAAGGTACATTGGTAGAAGAAAGAGTTTACCTTGATTCTCTTGATATATCTGTGCATTTGCCTGCCAACACAGACACATGATTGGTCTGAGAATTTTACTGGTTGTGTAATACCTATTTAATTCTGTGCTATTTGTAGATATTGAATTAAATCATTTTCAAGTTGACGCTACCATCTCCAGGCCAAGGTTCATAAATGTGTCTCCTCCCGCAATCACACTTTTTAGAGCTCTGAGTCCTCCAGTGATGGCCTCCCTGAGGGGTAAAAAAAGAAAGTATCATTACAAATCACGCTGGAAGGAATATGAAAAACTCAGTAGAAGAAATTGAGAAATATTCCCAGTGAAACAAATGTGACCTTCTACGGTATAGAGAATGTCCAGCAGAGTAGGAGATAGGTGAGCACATAAGAGGACTACCTGTTGACATCAGGTGAACAGTGAAAATGAAATCACATTGCTTTCCGGCAAATGGCTACAATGAATCATTGCAGTGTCTGTAAGTCCTTTATTGCTGTTATGCTTTTGTTGGTTTAAGGTACAATGTACAGTGAGTACAGAAAGTATTCAGACCCCCTTAAATTTTTCACTCTTTGTTAAATTGCAGCCATTTGCTAAAATCGTTTAAGTTTTTTTTTTTCGTCATTAATGTACACACGGCACCCCATATTGACAGAAAATGTTTTTTGCAGCTTTATTAAAAAAAAGAAAAACTGAAATATCACACAGCCATAGATATTCAGACCCTTTGGTCAGTATTTAGTACAAGCACCCTTTTGAGCTAATACAGCCAAGAGTCTTTTTTTGGGAATAATGCAGATGCAAAGATTTACACAGCTGGATTTGGGGATCCTCTGCCATTCCTCTTTGCAGATCATCTCCAGTTCTGTCAGTTTGGATGGTGAACGTTGGTGGGCAGCCATTTTCTGGTCTTTTCAGAGATCCTCAATTGGGTTTAAGTCAGGGCTCTGGCTGGGCTATTCAAGAACAGTCACGGAGTTGTTCTGAAGCCACTCCATCGTTATTTTAGCTGTGTGCTTAGGGTAATTGTCTGGTTGGAAGGTGAACCTTCGGCCCAGTCTGAGGTGCTGAGCACTCTGGAGAAGGTTTTCTTCCAGGATATCCCTGTACTTGGCCGCATTCATCTTTCCTTCGATTGCAACCAGTCATCCTGTCCCTGCATCTGAAAAACACCCCCACAGCCTGATGCTGCCATCACCATGCTTCACTGTTGGGACTGTATTGGAAAGGTGATGAGCTGTGGCTGGTTTTCTCCATACATACCGCTTAGAATTAAGGCCAAAAAGTTCTATCTTGGTCTCATCAGACCAGAGAATATTATGTCTCACCATCTCGGAGTCCTTCAGGTGTTTTTTAGCAAACTCCATGCGGGCTTTCATGGGCCACAAAGCCCCGACTGGTGGAGGGCTGCAGTGTTGGTTGACTTTCTAGAACTTTCTCCCATCTCCCGACTGCATCTCTGGAGCTCAGCCACAGTGATCTTTGGGTTCTTCTTTACCTCGCTCACCAAGGTTCTTCTCAGTTTGGCCGGACGGCCAGCTCTAGGAAGGGTTCTAGTCGTTCCAAACGTCTTCCATTTAAGGATTATGGAGGCCACTGTCCTCTTAGGAATCTTAAAGTTCAGAGGACAAAGATTTTTATTTTTTTCTTGATAACTCTAGAACCCCTTTACAAACCACATCTGCCATTTCAAAGTGGTTATATGGCAGATATACAGCAGTTAAATTGATAAATATGATGCAGAATGCGCCTTCTGCTTTTTGCATCCCGCGCTTTCTGGTCTTCGTCTCTTTCCGGCTCTGTGACGTCACACAAGCCAAACATCCTGTTCATACAGCGTTGTGTGCTATTGTTACATGCTGTTGTTCTAAATTACTTGTTCATTTACTGTATATACTTTTGTTCTGTATATTGAGTATCTTCAAAAATATTCTCTCGTCAGGTCATGTATTCTAATCAGTCATGTCAAACCAACATTACAAAATGACAAATCAACATTACAAAATGAAACTAATGGGTGCTAAGTTACTGTAATTAAATTACTTTATTGTAATTAATTAACTTCACACACACCGAAACGTTAGAGCATGATTCAACAGAACGCTGGCATTATTACGTACAACTGTTAGTGCTAGCACTAGCTTGCTAGGCTACATAACGTTTTGTTGGCTGCTTGTGAGCCGTATCGAGCAATCCTTGAACGAAAGTCTTCTGCCGACCACCACCACCACCACACGTTTTTCCCCATTTTGTTCTTTTTTGACCAACACAATACATGCGCAATCCATAGTTGTTGTCGTGGTCGTGGTAACGAGTGTATCCGGTCGCATTTGATTTGACAAAGCCCAGTGACCGTGAATGACGTCAAAAGACACACGACAAGGCTAAAAATAAACTAGCTTTTCAATTCAAATATACTGTATATGACGGCGACACAGAGTAAATGTCTTTTGCGGAGCTGATCAATGACGTCATTGATCGGATTGGCGAATCATGACATTAAAGCCAATCAGCATAAAATGCTAATTATCGCCCAATACCAATCAAGGTGATCAGATCGGTCTAAAGTCTAATATAAATGTTATATTTTGGGTTATTTAATAATGAATAGTATGAAAAAAAATTACTTTAATTTAGATTGAGAAATTGTTCTTGCCATTGCCCAGTGTGCAATGTAATAACAACAAAATATAGCATTGTGCAGCATGTACAAAAGTTTGGGAGTGTGTCACTGGGGGTTGCAGTCAATTTAGAATATGATATAGTGTTTACAATTAAATGCAAAAACAAACCCAACCCATGTATATTTGATTCTGTGGTGCAGTTGGTTCTTATTTCTTATAGTGTCATGAGGCAACGTGTATCAGGCTTTTTGCTTTGGATATATTGTGAAAAAGAAAACATCTTTGGCCATGTTAAGACAGAAAAATTGGATGATTAGTGAAACTTGTGGTCAAGGGGCGAATGACTTCAACAGAAACGGGATGTCTCTCGCCTCTGAGCATTCCATCAGCTAAAAGCCAGAGGTTTGAAGAAAATGAAGGGGGGGCGGGGGGGGAGCAGGCCTGTAATTTGCTCAGTACCCAAAATGTATTAGACTCATTTTGGACTATGCTAAATCCAATTTTTCATGAAAATTGGCACAGTATTTTCTACAAAATAAACAAATGGCACAAAAAAAACACAACCCCCTGGGAGATAAAGCTAAACATACAATACAGATGTGTACTGTGTCTTTACCTGTTCTCAGTTAACTCCATGATGATTTTGCCATGTGTGGAGAAGACGATGAAGGACATTCTCAACATGGGGCTATGAACACACAGTTGTTTGACATTCACATTCTCAAGTCACAAATCTGACGCATTCCATAAATGACAATAATTGCATATATTGTGTTCAGAATTTTTTCATTTGTGACCCACAACCCTAGTGAGGATAAGCAGTATGGAAAATGGATGGGTGGATAATACAGAAGCTCCCTAAGGCCAAACTAAACAAAATGGATGCCCCACTTTGACCCAATGGACTCATGATTCCTTCCAGCTATTAAGTAAAAAATATAAAGGTGATAAAAATGCCAACACAATAATATGGTTAGGTTAAATAAAACTATAATCATATCATTGAAATGAAATTGTTTTTATTTAAATTATTGTAAATGCCCATGATTTTCCACTGTTTTGTTTTTATTTTTAGTCAGGCACTTTGGTGGATAGCTAAGGGTCCTAAAAAAGATGATTGGGAGGGAGTTGGTAAGTTTACTGAAAACACTCATCATAAAATTAATTAAATGCGTTCAAGAGCAAGTTAAGTACTTAACAAACTACTATTCTGAGAAATTGTGACTTTATTAAGCATTATGTTGTTTGTGTAACGATACAACTTATTGATTACTTTGATTTAATGGTAGTTCTGATGCCAGTCAACCTAATGCTATACAGTACCTCTGCTGTTTTTGGGCTCGTGTGTTGATGAAACCCATTTGAATTAACTTATTTGTTAACTGCATTGTCATTTTCATGTACATTTGGATTGTGCTGTATGATGTTTATTTCTTAAATGCTTTGAGTTCAATGAATGCACATACTGTAAATTCATTAAGACTGCACTGTATTACAGATGTGTTGATAACGGTGTGCGATACTGCCAGATTTGGTATCAGTCCGATAGCAATTGCAGGGGCAGCATCGCCGATACTGTGATGCTTTGATGAATTTCAAATTAATGTTAAGTGACTTTTTTATTTGGGGTCATTAATTAGTTAAACCCAACAAAGCATTTAGGCAACATTTACAAGTAAATAGAAAATACTTAATTAAATAAATTATTTCTCTGCAATCCTTCAGGTCCGTATTTTTATGTATGCTGCTGGCCGGGCCACGCTGGTAGAGCGTAGTTGTTTGTTGACCCGAGTCACATGACTGGCGGCACAACATCAAAACAAAAGATAAGGATCAATCTCATGACACTAATATCAAAACCAATGTTGGTATCTATATTATCAATATTTTCAATCTATCAGCCCAACACGAGTTGACGAGTTTTGGAAGTTGTACTCTAAATGCAAAGAGCACTTCTTTAAAAGTTGTTTATTTACATTGCCAGCAGATACCATTTTTGCCAGCAGATAAAATTTTTCTGACTTCTGTAATTAACATTCAAAAAAATGTGTTAAGTTTCATGGTATTTTTGACTGAGTTCTCAAAGGTTTAAGCCACTTTCAGACTATCCAGTGCTTGGCAATTGGCAAAGTGAAAGTGACAGTAATGACTGTACCTGATATATTTCTCTGCCAGCTGCTCCACAAAAGAGTAAATCTCTATCCAGTGATGCTTCACACTTCCAGATCTGTAAAAGAAAAAAAAACATACTGTTGGTAGGGATTTATTTTGTTCTAATGTATTTTTATTATATGGAAAACAACACAAATAGTCTATTATTCATAATTGGAAACACGCTTCCAATGAAACCTTAACCCACAATATTTATTCACAGAGACAAATAAAAAAATACAACTTCAGAGCAAATGTATAAACAATCGTTAGCATTAGCGTGTTTCAGTTTTGTATAATGCAAGACTGGTGAGACTGTTTGACATTCTTTGGTCACATTCCATTATGTTGCACTGTAACCTGTTAGCCTTGCTCCTACACCTGCTATATGCTGCTACTGTTTACATGACCATCTCCTTAATGAAGCCCAGTCCCAGGGGGCTGCTAATGGGGGCTAATTGCTGTCGGGCCAGAGGGTTGAGGTTAGACTGGGACAGATGCACCAGCCTGTAGCAGTGAACATGTAGCAGGCAGCTGGCCTGCGTCTGTTCATGCGCATGTGTGTGTATGCCTGTTTGGTTGTTTGTGTGTGGCAGTGAGGGGGAACAGATGGTGATAAGCACAGGCAGCCCAACAGCAGGTTGAGGGAGTAAAAAGGCAGTGACATGAACAACAGAGGGGTGCACAAGTAGCACTCAGCAGGGGGTTTGCAATGACATCAAACAGCAGACATGGACAGAGGATGGTGGTCTGAAGAGTGTAACAGTCTCATCAAATGAAGAAAGGTCCGAGCTGTTTTGATTCAAGATGCCTTTCTTTTGTGCCACCTGTTTAACCAGTCACTTCCTGCTCCACTTATCCTTTCTCTAGAAAAGGAGGACATGCTAAAGGATTCAAGAGGGGTCTGCCAAGGACGCAGTCTTCACAATACCATATAAGGGTTTTGAAGTCCTCCTTCCGTTTTAAGATTCAGAATCACCTCAAATAAACAAAAGAGACTCAAATACAGTACTGTCTATTTGTAGGCAATCATCTCTGCTGGTACTTAATTCGTTTTGGATTATAAAGCAAAAGCCAAGCATTACTTTCTAGTAGCTTCTCAAAAGTCAGGGTTAATGCAGTTAATACAAGTATGCTAATGTTAGATAGTCAAACATTAAGGCCTTCATACAAAGAACAGTTTTTTAAGTCAATGTTTTAAAATACAGTGGAACACAAGTCTTACAATTCAGAATTTCAGCCACAAATCTGAAAGTATAATTAAAGTTTGAATTCCGAACACCTCAGCTCAGGAAGCATCAAAGGAGTCATTCTTGATGTTTTCTGCTTTTTCTTTGGATTTGTGTGCCTTTTTTGCAACACTTACTATATTACAAAAGGAAGGATCAGCCTCGTAAAGTGGTTTTATGAGAAGAAGAATGTGAGAAGACAAGAGAGGAAGAAGACTATATGCCTGAAGTAAGCGGATTCGAGTTGTGTCCTTCCTTACGGGTTTAATTCGTTATATAACCAAGCTTGTAAGTCAAAACACTCGTATATCAAATCATCTTTTCCCATTGAAATGAATGGAAATGCCTTTAATCCGTCCGAGACCTTGTTCTCCTGGTGTGCGCACCTTGGCTACAGGAGGGCAGTATAATCCAGTCATATAGACACAAACGAAGAAGAGTTTCACAACTAAGTGAATCAGTAAGTAATATTTAGAGTTTACACCGATTTTATTGGGCTGCTCGGTATCGGCCGATATTTAGCATTTTATGCTGATCGGCTTTAATGTCATAATTCACCGATCGGATCAATGACGTCATTGATTGGCTCCGCAAAAGACATTTACTGCGCATCGCCGGGTGAACAGTATATTTGAATCCAAAAGCTAGTTTATTTTTAGCCTTGTCGTGTGTCTTTTGACGTAGTACTGTAAATATCTGATGGCCAATGAAGTTATTTAAAAAAAAAAAAAGAAAGTGGGTCTTTTGACGCAGTACTGTAAATATCTGACAGCCAATGAAGTTATTAAAAAATAAATAAATAAATAAATAAAATAACGTCGGCGGTGTGGGACAGACAACACGTCGGAGACAGGCAACACGTAATCAAGACAAATTTGCTCTTTCACGATTGCACTGTCAGACTACTGCAATAAAATCTTGGTTTCCGATACCACCGCATCCCGTTTTTTACGATCATTGGGCTTTATCTTGTCAACTCAAATGCGACCGGATACAATCGTTACCGTGGCGACGACAAAAAGAGTGGAGCGCGCCGACTTTGTATTATAAGGACAAAATGGGGAAAAACGTATGTTGGTGGTCACCGTTGCTCAGGACAAGAGAGGACGTTCGTTTAAGGCTTGCTTGAGGTATGTTCACATACTTTTAATACGATACCGCTCACAAGCAGGCAGTAAAATGTTAGGTAGCCTAGCAAGCTAGTGATACCACGAACGGTTGGACGTAAACATGCCGCCGTTCTGTCGAATCATGCGCTAAGGTTTCGGTATGGGTTAAGTAATTTAATTAAAAATAAAGTAATTTAGGCAAGGTGAACGACTGGTTAGAGCTTCTGCCTCACAGTTCGAAGGACCGGGGTTCAATCCCCCGGCCCTGCCTGTGTGGAGTTTGTATGTTCTCCCCATGCCTGCATGGGTTTTCTCCGGGCACTCCGGTTTCCTCCCACATCCCAAAAACATGCATGCTAGGTTAATTGAACACTCTAAATTGCCCGTAGATGTGAATGTGAGTACAAATGGATGTTTGTTTGTTTCTATGTGCCCTGCGACTGGCTGGCAACCAGTTCAGGGTGTACCCCGCCTCCTGCCCGATGATAGCTGGGATAGGCTCCACGACCCTTGTGAGGATATGCGGCTCAGAAAATGGATGGATGGATGGATGGATGGATGGATGGATAAAGTAATTTAATTACAGTAAGTTAGCACCTATTATTTCTGTCACGTAATGTTGGTTTGACCTGACTGATTAGAATACACGATCTGACGAGAGCAATGATTTCCCACCTTTATGGCGCCAAGGAACATATTTTACAATTGAAAAATCTCACAGCACGCCAACAAACAAAAATGTCACAAAAAGTGGATACATTAATTACTGTATTTACATCCTGCAATCAAATAGAAGACCATTCATTTGTTCTGGCTGTCACTATGCCTCACTGGCATAAATAGGGGAACAAAGGTACATTATTTATTGTAAATATAATTATTTGAGCAATGAAGTACACAAATATATACAGTAAATTAACAGGTCATTTAAATAGACACATTCCTCTATCTTGTGATCGGTCATCATTTTTTTTTTAAACTCGCTGATCGGCCCCAAAAATCCTGATGGTGTAAAGCCTAGTAATATTAGTCATTTTTCGCAGAGGGTAAACAAAATATGCCTTTGAGTATTGTTGTATTTTCTGTCTATATGTATTGTTACACTGTTTGTGTTCAAATATCTGTTACTTAAAGCGTTATGACACCGCTACATAGATGCTATTTGTTAGCCCACCTATGGAATTTTACATTTTGTGTTAGCATTATGCTAGTGGCCATTCAAAATGATGTGATTGTTTTAAATACGTAATGTGTAACTCTTTGTTTTATGTTAAGTCTGACAGTAAATGTCAACTGGGAATGGCAAAAAATGTTAAAGCCTCTTTCATAAAGAATATTTCACTATGTACCAAACTGCTGCTTGTCGAGAAATTAGTTGCGTTCGCTGCCACCATCTAGTATTTGTATCTCATCTTTTTGCCTGCAAATCAAAGCAAAGAAAAATCTGCAAAGCAATGGCTCATATCGCTAAAAAACTCGTAAGGTACCACTTTACTTTTACCCAGGGTACGTCATCACTTGACACAGTTAAGATTATTATTATTATTTTTTTAGGTTTTACAGTGGTTAGCTTCTTTTTACACTTATATGTCAAATAGGAATGTTAAATTCAGATTAATCTTAATAAGTTTATTGATTTTGTCTTAATAACAGTGGTTAGCTTATTTTTACAATAGTATGGCAAAAATACAGTTAAAGGTGTTTTTAGGTTAACACTGACGTTGTAACAGATAAGTGCCAATTCCATTACATCCTTTTCGACATTTCATGACAAAATCAGAACAAATCACATGTTGACTGGTGTCATGGAATGGATTGTGTTTGACCTTTGAGGGTCCACTTAATATTTGGCACTAATCCCATCTTCTCTCTACATGCTCTGTGAAGGTTCCAGGTGTTCCACATTATTTCCATCAGATTTCCATCTGAAATACTAATCCTAAATCTCTTACCCATATTCACACACTTTTACAAAAACAACAGATTGAAGGTTTTTAGTACTTGAGCACAAAACTCCAAATTCCATCACAACCGACAACACTCATTACTCTATTTGTGGGTTAGAGAGGAAATAGTCAGACTGCTATTTGGTGTAGGTTTGATATTGAGTGTCGGAATGCAGGAAGCTAATGGTTCTTTTTTCATTTTGTCTATCTCGATCTAGTCTCGCAACATGTTGGACGCCATAGTTCTCTCCCACTGAGGCACTGCTGAATGGGTCACCGTGTGGCATTAAAGAAGGGAAAAAAGGCCAATCAGATGGTTGGGGGAAAAAAGAAGAGCAGCAGCTTCCTGGAGGCCTGTGGAGACATCCAGAAGTCCAAGCACCGGGAGAACTGGCCATGCGTGACGCACACTCCTCAGGCTCCTCTTAAACTTTTGGAAGCAAAGGGTAAAGAGTGAAGACCGGCTGACAGATGTTGCCGTGGACGCCCCAAAGAGTGAAATGTCATTCAAAGTGTTCGCTTCACAGCTCCTATGGTGAGTACAAGGGAAACTGAGGACATGCAACAACAAGTTACACAAATCACTAGCTGGCTGCTTAAACAAAATTAATGCATAACTTACGATTTACTCTGAACAAATAAGAACATGACATTTAACCATATACCCTCTAAAGTCTTATTTGCACTCCGGTCTGCTAGTAGCATGTTTTGGCATGTCTAATCGCTCTGCAGCCCTGAGCATCATTTTGCAGTTGGACCCAAGACATGACAAAAATGTCGATTATCATGTCTGAGCAGCTCCCAATGTCCACACTGTCCTATGCACACTTGTACAGTAAATTACACAACTCCTACAGTAAACGGCCAACAATATCCTTACTGGCCGTTTAACCGAAAGAAAATCATTCTGTTATGGCACAGAATAACAGTTTGTTTACTACAGCAGTGGTTCTCAATCTTTTTACACAAAGTACCACCTCAAGAAATACTGGGGTTCTCCAAGTACCACTATAAGTAGCATAGTCGGCCCAAGTGGTCATCAATAATGAGGCAATGGTTTTATGCCTAAAAAAGTACAGTTAATATTATTGTAAGCCTCACTAGCATTATGCATAGTTTGAACAACTTAAAAATAGGAAAATTAAAACATGTACTTCAATTATGATTCAATTAAAATGTCATGGACACAACTTAAATAAGAAAAAATAATAAATGACAGGTGAAGGTCAAGCAGGAGGTGTTTTCTGTGCAATCAGTCGACAGGGTTAGCACTGGGTCATGAAACCTCTTAGCCTATGTGGCTAAACAGTATAGAAATCTCCTACCCACACTTGTGTGTAGTTAGCCACAACATCATGTGTGTTTATGTGGCTGAACCTTTCGTCGCACGTAGCCATAAGCTTTAACGACGTGGGCCCAATTAAAACTACCAAGTCATCAATCAGGAGTAGGGCTGAAGGATATGGGAAAATACTCTTAATTGCGAGGGTTTTTGTTTGTTTCTTTTAAACAAATCCTGCCATTGCGATTTAGCATCTGATTTTTCGAGGAAGTTTGTTTTCGTCAGCATTATTCCCTAAATACAATAAATAAATTATTCTAGAGTATGACCAACACAACACTGGATTTAGCCCAAAAATAAACAACTCTTTTCTGTAGGCCAGGCCTAAATTTTATGATGAATTGATAGGAAGAACCAATCTTTATTTTATTATTGAATTGTAAAAAACTAAATGCTTCAATCACAGTAGAATATTGACTTATTTATTTAACCTCATGCCTTGTAAAAATGTAATACTGTATAATGACACTCCTCCCAGTAGCAGTAGCACTGTTGTCAGTGTCAGCTGAGTACAGAAATAAAGTGGAGAGTGACATGAGTAACGCTTTTCATCACCAAGATGTGAGTATAAAAGCGGTTCAAATAGTAAACTATATTAAGTGTTAATTATTGTTCTTATCTATTACAGTTAAAGTGTTAAATTTATTCACTTGTTATTTAATAAGCCTCAAGAAGGATCTTAAGGACTTTATATAGAATTTTCTCAAATTCAAACTTTTTAGTTGAAGATAAACATTAATTCATTCATCTTCCGTTCCGCTTATCCTCACTAGGGTCGTGGGCGTGCTGGAGCCTATCCCACCTATCTTCAGGCGAGAGGCGGGGTACACCCTGAACTGGTCGCCAGCCAATCGCAGGGCACATAGAAACAAACAAACATCCATTTGCACTCACATTCACATCTACGGGCAATTTAGAGTGTTCAATTAACCTACCCTGCATGTTTTGGAGATGTGGGAGGAAACCGGAGTACCCGGAGAAAACCCATGCAGGCAGGGGGAAAGCATGCAAACTCCACACAGGCGGGGCCAGGGTTTGAACTCCGGTCCTCAGAACTGTGAGGCAGATTCGGTAACCAGTCGCCCACCGTGCTGCCAAGATAACTATTAATATTCTAAATCTTTGGTGGTAAATATGAGTATGCTAACTAACTGTCAGATAATTGTAACAGATTTCAAGACAAAGTTGTCTAAATGATATAAGTGGGATGGGGGAGGCCCTGACTATGTTTGCTGTGGGCCCCCAAATGACAAGCTAGCTGCGTACGTACATTTTAAATGTGCAAATCTTTATCAGCTACTGTTTACTTAAATTTACAAAGTATTTATTTAAAAAAATATATTAAAACATCGCATCTGCCTTTGGGTACAGTACTCGCTTATGGGAACCACCATTTTCAGGAGTGTTCACTCTCACGAGAGTGCGAATTTGCAAGAATGTGACATGCATTTGAAAGTTCCGGCTCATAATCAGCTTTCTTGACTAACAAAAAAAATACAGGTTTAGTAAGTAATCAGTAACGACAAGCAGCTCCTCGCATCTCCATAGTCACTACTTTTCAGGGGAAATAAAAACGTCATCTTGCTTGAGTTACCAAACACCACACATTGTTCAAGTTGGTATATATATTTATTCTACCTTATATTGCTATCATATACTGTTCCTCAACAACATCAACACCACCCCTAAATCATTTTAAATCACTAATCTAATGCAGAAATTGATTTAAAATGGCAGAATATGGTGCTGATATCTTACATCATCTTACCAAACTCTTTTCAAACGTCTTTGAGTCTTGAGTGATGCAATAAGTAAAATGATGTGTTGACGAAGCACTTCATCCATCCATCCATCGAGCATGAGGCGGGGTACACCCTGAACTGGTTGCCAACCAGTCGCAGGGCACCATTAAACAAACCACCATTCGCACCAACGGACAATTTAGAGTCTTCAATTACCCTACCATGCATGTTTTTGGGATGTGGGAGGAAACCAGCGTACCCGTAGAAGACCCACGCAAGCACGGGGAGCACACGCAAGCTCCACCCAGGCTTGGCTGGATTTGAACCCCGGTCCTCAGAACTGTGAGGCAGATGTGCTAACCAGTCGCCCACAATGCCGCCATGAAGCATTTTAATATAATGAAATGAATCTGCACGCATGTACCTTTGTGGCTGACACTTCACTGTAGCATTACAGTGAACCATTTATAACAAAGCAGTCTCAGTCAAATGTATCAACCTACAAATGTTCACTTATTATTGTATTAAAAAAAACATCCAGACTCTCAATCTTGAGGCGACAATCAAGCCGTACACAGAACTCTGCAGACTGAGGGAAGAGACAGTTTTACAACACACACACACACAGACAGCAGATAGTTCAAAAGCATTAATGGATTGTACCAAAGCTATTTTCAACACATTAAAATGGTTAATAACGTGTATAAATAACAGACGACGTTGGTTAGAAAGCAATAGAATAGCATCTTCAAAATCACTCTCTGCAATTCAATAGGACGCCTTTTTCAAAGGTAACTCTACCAGCGTCTATCAACGTCACTTCCGGTCTGCGGTGCTAATGATTTTGCCCAAGCGGCCCCCTTTTGTTGATTAATTATTCTGTTTAAATCTTATTTAACGAATGCAGTGTTAATCAGAATAGCGTGGTTTGACTAGTGTTGGTGCATACAATGTATTCTTGCTTTAAAAAGTTTGTGTTTATGTTCCCCTCTATGATTGTTCTGCTGAATAAAAACAAATATTTCATCACTCTAATGATGAGAAATGTGAAACATTTGTCAAAATTGAAAATTTTAGCCTGTGTTAATATATCTCCAGTGTAGTTACAAATGTAAAAAAGAAAAAGTCTTGAAGCATACACAGAGCACAGAACAGAACTTGCATGTGGCTGCCTGCAGCTGTGTCCGCCAGGCAGGCAGGCAGGCAGGCTTGAGTTTCAGGCTGATGACGCCTCCCTGCCTGCCCGGCCCAGCCCACATCCCGTGGCTCTGCTTGCGCTATGAACCCGGCTAACCGAATAACACGACCCAATTTAAAAAAACAAAAAACACATCAAGTCTGTGCAGAAATGCGCACTTGATGATCCGACGAAGTCATCTTCAACGCCTGCCCAGCTGAGCGCTTCATTGTTTTGGTATCATTGTCATTATTCATGAACAAACAAAGGGACTTCCCAGTTCGGCTCAACTGTATCCTGATTCGCATTCGTCTAAAAATGACGCCGAACCACCAGGCCGGTGTGCCACGCGTTTCCCAGCCGACGAGGCGGTTGCGCGGCAAAGCGCAGCCATGAGAAAGTAACAAAAGCCATAAATAATAAGAGACACTCACTTGTCGAGGACAAAGTAGAGGTCGAAAGCGCCCTGACAGGACCTTTCCTCCTCACCCTCCTCCTCCTGCTCCTCTTGTTGCACTCCTTTTACCGACATACGGAGGAGGAAAAGTCCCAGCAGAAGCGAAGCGAGGAGCGTGTGGATGCGCCTCCTCGCCATCTTTCCCCGCTTGTCTTCGAGCTTTCCAGCAACAGCGCCGCTAGTCGCTGCAAGTCTTCACATTGTCCCTCCAACATCCGCTAATACGTGATCGATGTGTCTCAAGTTCTGCTACGTGTGATCCGGGTCGTGTCGCCCCGCACAGGCGTTGACTGGAAGCCGGCCTCCTTAAATCTTGCCTCTTTGGGTCGGGGGGTGGGGGGGGCATGAGGCTTATACAGGATGGAAGAGAGGAGCGACACCCGAGGAGAGACTCCAAACTTCACTTTCCCCCGCAAGGAAATAGAACAGTGATTAAATAACCTCAAATCACAATACTTTATACTTTACCCTGGAGAGGAAATCTGTGTTCTCCAGCGAGTCAATGCGGGGACGGCAAAGCAACAAGCGAAAGCTATGGGCCAAGTAAACTAATCGCTTCGTATAAGAGAAACATAAACAAGACCAAATGGTTGCAATTCTAGCCCAAATGTGTTGTAAAAGCTATCATAAAATGCATTTTCTATGCTCAGTACGCCAGAATTGTGATGCAGCATAAATGCAGTGCAGTATATAAGCACACAGTATATACCTCATTCTAAACTACAGTAGCTCTAAAAATATATTCTAATACAATACAAATCACCATGCAAGTTTTGTTAGTAAATTCGGATTTCTTGTCATGTAAACCATTTGTGTCACTTTTAATGTATCATTAATTTGATTTAATGTGGCTATTGGCAGCTGGGGACCCAAATTTTCCTTTCTTTTAGTTGCGACCTAAATGTATTCAGGTTAACAACAATACAAATGTGTTGTTCAAAAATAGCCTTTGAAAACATATTTTTAAACATAAATACACTATGCTTACATCTTCAAAGTGGCTTTCAGTGCACCTTATTAAAAAAATGAGGATTAATATGATGACTGCACATGCGCACAAATGAATAAGAGTAAAACTAAATATCACAACTGCACAAAATACAGTCAAAAAATTTCACTTGTATTTTGGGATTGATCTCTTCTTTTTAGTACAGTACCCTTACCCAATATTTTCCATGTACAATGCCAATTCCAATGAAGTTGGGCTGTTGTGTTAAACATAAATAAAAACAGAATACAAAGATTTGCAAATCATGTTTGACCTATATTTAATTGAATACACTACAAAGACAAGATATTTAATGTTCAAACTAATAAACGGTATTGTTTTTAGCAAATAATCATTAACTTAGAATTTTATGGCTGCAACACGTTCCAATAAAGCTGGGGCAGGGTCATGTTTACCACTGTGTTACATCACCTTTTTTTTTTAACAACATTCAATTAACGTTTGGGAACTGAGGACACAAATTGTTGAAGCTTTGTCGGTGTAAGTCTTTCCCATTCTTGCTTGATGTACAGCTTCAGCTGTTCAACAGTCCGGTGTCTCCGTTGTCGTATTTTACGATTCATAATGCGCCACACATTTTCAATGGGAGACAGGTCTGGACTGCAGGCAGGCCAGTCTAGTACCCGCACTCTTTTACTACGAAGCCACACTGTTTTAACACGTGCAGAATGTGGTTTGGCTTTGTCTTGCTGAAATAAGCAGGGGCGTCCATGAAAAAGACATTGCTTGGATGGCAGCATATGTTTCTCCAAAACCTGTATGTACCTTTTAGCATTAATGGTGCCTTCACAGATGTGTAAGTAGTAATCCATAATAGTCCGGATGGTTCTTTTCCTCTGGCCCGGAAGACACAATGTCCACAATTTCAATTATTCCACATTAACGTACACACAGCACCCCATATTGACAGGGAAAAAAAACGGAATTGTTGAAATTTTTGCATATTTATTAAAAAAGAAATAACTGAAATATCACACAGCCATAAGTATTCAGACCCTTTACTCAGCATTGAGTAGAAGCACCCTTTTAAACTAATACAGCCATGAGTCTTTTTGGGAATGATGCAACAAGATTTTCACACCTGGATTTGAGGATCATCTGCCATTCCTCCTTGCAGATCGTCTCCAGTTCTGTCAGGTTGGATGGTGAACGTTGGTGGGCAGCCATTTTCAGGTCTTTCCAGAGATGCTCAATTGGGTTTAAAGTCAGGGCTCTGGCTAAGCGATTCAAAAACAGTCACGGAGTTGTTCTGAAGCCACTCCTTCGCTATTTTACCTGTGTGCTTAGGGTCATTGTCTTTTTTTAAGGTGACCCTTTGGCCCAGTCTGAGGTTCTGTGCACTCTGGAGAAGGTTTTCGTCCAGGATATCCCTGTACTTGGCCGCATTCATCTTTTCTTCGATTGCAACCAGTCTCCCTGTCCCTGCAGCTGAAAAACACCCCGCAGCATGATGCTGCCACCACCATGCTTCACTGTTGGGACAGTATTGGACAGGTGATGAGCAGTGCCTGGTGTTCTCCACACATACCGCTTAGAATTAAGGCCAAAAGTTTCTATCTTATTCTCATCAGACCAGAGAATATTATGTCTCACCATCTTGGAGTCCCTCAGGTCTTTTTTTAGCAAACTCCATGCGGACTTTCATGTGTCTTTCACTGATGAGAGGCTTCCGTCGGGCCACTCTGCCATAAATTTTGTCAGGTGCAGCGAGCAAAGAAAGAAATGTAAAATAACGATATAGAGGTTTATATCAAACAGTAGACATTTTTACATTGTGCTAGAATGTATCATAACACCGCACAGCTCTACAGAAGAAAAAGAATATGTCGTCACACGCCACAGAAAGGCATACTCAGTTATCACCATATTTTATGTTTTTCCATTTAATAGTTTTATATTTATGGCCTAGAAGAAGAAGAAGAAGAAGAAGAATCATCTTTTATTGTCATGAACATGCATGCATGCACACGAAATTTGTTCTCTGTATTTAGCCCATCACAGTGAACACAACATAACAAGTGTTTACTGTAATGTAACGTAATGTGTTAGTATTAATCTGTGTGTTAGACTAATGTGTATTCTGACGTCTGTACAAATTTGGCTTATATGCTACCGTGGAAATGGAACTCCATCCATGTTTTGTTGGTTGGCATAACACTGATTGTGCTTTCATCCATTTGTATTCTAAAATGTTTTTTAAACATTTCTATGATGTCAGGTGGGATACATCATGCTCATCGAGAACCTAATATTTCTAGTTTGTTGCACGTTGGAATGTAAGATGTTCATAACATTTCAGGCACTTTGCCCCCTAATCAAATTTCATAGCACTGCAACAACAAAGCTGAATTCTATAATGAATGCTAATAATTTGATGAAATATTATCAAGAACTATCAAACCCTCTTTCTGCTTAACTGAATTTGAGACCCTCTAACCACTAGTATCTCTATCCAAACCGACGTTGTGATGCAGAATAATCCATTAAATGCTCATTAGACAGAAACGTTTAGACTTTATGAATATTAAATTCGCCCAGTGGCAAACCTGACACACATCGCATCTTGCCATGCATGAATGTAACATTGCCAAATTTAAAGGCTCAACAATGCAAACTAGTCAAGTCTTACAATATGATTCGGGCTTCCTTGTAATAGCTTCCCTTATGGTTTTTAATATGACACTGTTTATTATCGTAGTGTAGTGGTTACCCTGTTTAGCTATAAATGAGAGGCACATCAGAAATAAATCTCAGTAGTTCCAATACTGCTGATTGGCAGTCAGAACCACTCCAGCTATGGTGTTCCAAGTGCCCAATTCCAATTAATGACTGTTTCCTTTTTTTGTTTTGTTTTTGTTTCAAGTGACATATCATTTAATATGCTTAATTAACTAATTCACTGCCATTGACGGCTGTTGAATTCAAATATCCATGTTAACACGGAGGACTGGCAGTGAAATATGTTGCCGTGTATATGATCCATTGTAGTGAAACGCTTGACCGTTTTAGTCTAAGTTTAACTTCTTTGTTTGTTTTGAAGATGCGGCAAGTAGTCATCCAATCAGCTATCCAACATTTCCAAAATCTTTCGAGAATTCTATTCCCTTAACATGGTCTTCTTTTGGTACAGCTAAATTACCCTAGAATTAAATTTAGACCATCATTTCATGTGCCACATGCTGCATTGCAGTCCAGCACTACAGTACTGCAAATCTAAATAATAAACACATTGTTAGAGGAATACATAAAAACTGAGCATTTGTATCTTAATATTGTATTATTTCATTCGGTGCCCCAATGTTGTGGGCTGTGACCTAACATCACCATCATATGATTGCTTACTATTGGCCACTTGTCTCCTCCTCCTGGAAAGGCACACAAACCAATCAGTAGATAATTTGGAGGAGGGTGGGTTGTGTTGGGAGTGAAATCGTCTGCGCGTTTGCATCATTGCGCCACGCACCAGCGGGTGTCGTGACGGACCGTGATAAGTGGGAGTGGGATCTTGGAGGGGCGACAGTGCACATGAATGCTCGATCGGATAACTTGCTCGTCGTGGGACCACCAGGGAGCACATCGCCACAGAACACCATCATGTCCAGCAGGTGAGCCACGGACCATCTGCACACTTTTCCTCTTTAGAGAAAATTGTCAGTGTGTATTTTATTATTTAATGTATGCAACAACGTTTGCTATTTTTCCAATATGTCTACTGTCAGAATGCTGCCTTTTAATATTATGATTTTTGCGAGGAAACCTGCAATTGAACTTAATGCGCGCACAGAGGAGACAGTTGACGGCAGATGGGGGTGGGGGGTGGGGGTGGTTGGGCGCAACAGAAGGAGAAACCGAGTGAAAAACCTGAGACAAAGGACGTTAGTCCTGAATCATTTCGTCTGCATCGGCTGCGACTGCTTGATTCAATATTGACGAGCTACATACGACAATTGCACAAATATGACCAATGGCTCAACATCGCGTCTTTTCACCATTGCAATCAGTACAGAAGATGTCGTATAGGCCTATCGATATGAATCACATTTTTTTTTCTGACATGCTAAAGGAACTTGCTTAGTTTTGATCAAAAACAAAACAATTGTTGATTAAATGATAAGGCTTTACATATTAATGTGGAAAGATATGCGTGCACAAAAATGACCAGAATGTTGTGAACCTGCATTTTAATCTATAATGTTTGAACTTTATTTATTTATTTCACAGTTTAACGATGGATCACGCCTTTGTAGCTCGGTCCATGTGGCCGGTTGACGGTAAATTTGTCCAGCATCCCACCGAGCTTCACACCAGCGTGGTGGTGACGCGCAGCATCCCCGCTGGGACCATCTTCGGTCCGTGTGTGCTCCAACACACTTTTTACGACACCATCGCTTTCATCGCGCAGAAATCCACTGACATGAGATCCAAATCCTGCGTATTCAGGGTGAGTTGGCTTTAAAATAAAATCCAACACAGGAGGCTTTTGTTGTGTGACAACTGAATCGTGCCAACAGGTGGACCCAGAGGCCATGCGTAATTCCGCGTTGGTACTGTCGTGGCTGCGACTGGTGCAGGCTGCGCGCAACGGAGAGGAGCAGAACACCGAGGCCTTTTTAAAAGGAGGTCAGCTCTACGTGCGGACCACCAGAGACGTCCACCAGGAGGAGGAACTGCTGGTGTGGTACGACCAGGAGCTGTGTCATCTTCTGAGCTTCACAGACACGAGGAGAGGCTCGAGTGAGGGTAAGACATATGAGCCTTGGCATTTCCATAACACAAGACATGCAGGGACAGGCATGTCAAACGATTATGGCGTGTACCAACCACCCAATCAGCTCTTCACTACTATTTTGAATGCTATCTGGATGGCAATTATATGTTGGGATGTAAAAAGTATCCCGAATTTGATTACAGCATTTTATCGGTATTTTGTATTATTCACAACATACATCCATAACACAATTGTAATTAGAAATGTAGTTAGTCATTTGTATAGCATAACGTTCCCATTTCTCAATGGATACAATTCAATCAAAGAACGAAACGTTTTTGGTTTTTTTAAATCTCAAGACGTATTAGATATTACTTTTCTAAATCGAAACTCAAAAAGACACGAGTAAATATATAATCTGCTCAAAATGCTGCTGTGCACCTCTTAACTGGAACATGTAAGAGGGAGCTTATAACTCAGATTTTGGCAACCCTCTAATGGCTGCTTGTGCACTTTAGAGTTCATTTTAAGATTCTTTTATTTGTTTTTAAATCTCTAAATGGTCTCGACTTGCCTTACCTCTTTGAGCTGCTTTACCCATACGCTCCGACCCGATGGCTCAGGTCCAGGTACCAGGGTCTAAGCATAAGCTCAGAGGGGAGAGTTTTTTCTGTAGCTGGTCCCGCATTTTGGAATGACGCCGCTCTGCACATATTTTGTATTCTTTGGCTTTCAACTCCGCATGAGACTCTGGATTTATTGTAGTGTTTTATTGTTTTTAATGGTTTTATGTTGAACTGTTTTATATCTTCTGTTTAATTTTTGTGTACAGGACTTTTCCACTGTGGTTGTTTTTTTAAAGTGCTCTGTAAACTAAGTTGAGTTGAGAATTTGTATTGTATACTTTAATTGTAATAGATATACCTCCATATTTGTGTGTTTGCAGAGTTCAAATGTGTCAGGTGTGAGCAGGTGTTCAAGAATGAATATCCATTCCTGGCTCATTGCCGCTTCCTGTGCACGCAAATCAAGAGCAATGCGTGGAGCCGCGACGTTTACGACGAGCACAAGCACGTGGAAGTCAAGAGGCCGCGTCGTGTAACAGATTTCCACAACATCGCCAGAGATTTGGAACACAAAAAAAGTGATGCTGACGATGATACTTCTCACGAGAATAAACGGAAATACCAGGAAACTGTTTACCTCAAGGGGAGGAAAACAGTCCTGTTGGAAAAAACTAATATTTCAAATGATGACAACATTACACAGGATTCCAGGATTCAGGATGAGACTGGAGGAGATGAATCTGATTCAGCTTTTAAGTTCAAAGGTGACAGAACCAAAGTAGATCATTTGGGATGTAAAAATGCATCTTTTGGAGAGGCGAGGGAAGCCAAACTGACTGTTACGCATAATATGTTGATGGACTCGGAGACAGGAGAGAGCTCTGGTCTGCGCTCGAGCAGTGGTAGCGCTTTTTCTTTAGTCCACTCTGACTGTCGAGAACAGAGAAGTGCTTTTTGTAAACCCAGTAAAAGGATCTCTGCAGGCGAACTTCATCACAGTAGCCCAACGACGGCACTTCTAAGCGGCCTGGAGGTGATGAGAGACACCTTCACGCACAGGACTGTTTCAGGATACAGCAACCTGATGGGTCCTAGCATCCTTAGCAGTGACGTTCACACGCTTCCTTCCCCGGTCACACTAAACACGGCTTTCCATTACACACCTGAACACTGGTCAAGAACCGCTCAGGTCCAGTCCACCTCGGCTCTGACAGTCCTCCCGCCCACCTTCACCTCCTTTGGTGTGTCGGTGCAAAACTGGTGCGCGAAGTGCAACCTGTCTTTCCGCATGACCTCTGACCTCGTCTTCCACATGCGCTCGCACCACAAGAAGGAGTTCGCTGCAGAGTCCCAGGTGAGGAGGAGGCAGGAGGAGAAGCTCACCTGCCCCATCTGTCACGAATACTTTCGAGAGCGCCACCACCTGTCCAGACACATGACGTCACACAACTGAGACCTCAAATGGCAAAAGAAAAATGTATTTATTCTTTAGGCTTCTCTATTTAAAAGTCTTAGAATCCTGGATTCACAACAAGACTTCGATGTTTAACAATGAATGTAGGTAGCTGTAATAAAATAGCAGATGGCTAATACAGCCATGCCCACTAGGGGACGGCAGAGGTACACGGACCCTGACCTCGAAGCCGCTTGTCTGTCCTTCAGGCCTGTGTGTCGATAGTGTGATGATGACTTTGTGCCTTAAGGAACTCAGGATGGAAAATAGATGGGAGATATTCAGGACAGCTCATGATTGTCACGCATATCTCCAAGGCGTCCTCTTATTATTATTTATCCATCTGCTTTGTACATGCAATGTGTGTGTTTGCACCTTTACAAATCTAACTTGTCAACATGAAATAAGATGTGTTGCGTGTTTTTTAAATGTTTTTTAATATACATCTTAGTTTTGGATTTGAAAAAAAAAAATCATTGCATCTCTAAGAACCATCAATAGGACGAATTAAAATTCGGGACACCTTTCTTAACTAACACACTGCTCTAATTGTTATGATGTGGCACAGATCTAAAACAACCTGTACCAAAATGCTGAAAATATATTAACTTGATAATACATTAATTAGGTCTGCCTCAACCTCAATGTGATAAGGTTCTGGGTTAAAATCTCACCTCTGGCCTTCCTGTGTGGAGTTTGCATGTTCTTTTTGTGCTTGGAAATAGAGCCCTGTTTAATGCAGTGCAATTCTACACCAAACTACAACTACAATAATAGACACATTTTATACGTCTTTGAGAGTATCAATACAAACTCTGCATTAACTTTGTAAACGTAGAGTTTTATTTTTATTTTGTATTTTTTAGCTCCTTATTGGAAACCAAAATACTGTATGTACTGGGTGATGTCCGTTACAATCTGATGCTCTCATTTTACCACAAAAAATATGAAAAAGTAAATTGCCATAAGGTGAAGCTGAAACAATCCTGATTTCCGGCCTGCGTAACTAGGCCAACTTCTGGGTTAACTAGTTTAACAGTGATCATTCGTCTGCAAACCTGAATCAAATCAGCACAGGCCCACAGTCGTATATTTATATATTTTTCTATTTCTTCCCCTTTACCGGCGAGATTACAGCAGGCTGCGGACAAGTGGACATAAATAGGGGCCTCTGTGTCAGGTAAACGAGGCAGGAAGGAGGCCTTAGTTTGAAGGGAAAGTTAAATCCTCCAGCCTGTTCAGTGTCTCTTATAAGATGTAAAGCTTATATAGAACGGTTGGCGCTCACTGATTTGTTGTACTACAACACTGATAAGTTGATTAACCAGCCATGGAGTTTGTTTCCTCTTTTTATGAAATTAGAATTGGTCACAGATGCTTTTACTGATGAAGAGCATTTGGACATTAATGCCCATCCATCGCTCTTCGTGCAACGAGAGGAGAAAATCCCACAAAATACTCCAAAACTGTACCGCTATTTCTTGGAATACTTCTCCCTCATCAATATTGTTTTAGGAATAGTTCAAATCTAAATGTTGTTCAGTAACAAGTAGGTTTTTTCACATCGTTCTGTAAATTATAATTATAGACTAAGGTTTTCGTTATTAAGTGGTTAATCAGCTTCGTCCTAATTTCTCTGAGCTCAGCTACCATGTGAGGTATTAGCATTTCAGCCCAGACAGAGAATCCTCTGTGGGCCTACAATGGCTTTATTTCTCTTTGTTTAATTGAGCAGTCATTTTGGGGGAAAAAAACAAATATTTTCTTCTGGTTTCTGACTTGGCTCATTTCTTCTGGCTAATAAATATTGAGTTCTGAACGCAGGCACCGGCTGTAGTTTTGTCAACTGGAACTGACCACTGTTAGTTCTCCCGTATGACTCTGATTGTGGTTGAGACTGGGTTCACGTAATGGCGAACTGTGAGTCCAGACTGTAAAAGGGATCAGTCACGAAACGTGGGGAAAAAGTGAAGCTGGATGTGTTATTCATATAAGTTGGATTTACGATGACTGTCATTGCTGTCATCCCAATAATTTAAACACCATTTAAACTCCCAAATTTCAGCTTTAAATTAACAGATTTAAAAATTCACCTTCATCCAGAGAGCTAAAAAGCTTACATTTCCTGTGAGGTTACATTAACACTTTAGTCTCTATGCCGCTATCACACCATTACAGTACTACCATGCTAAAATAATAAAATTACCAATTTTAGACAAAAATACATACATTTTTATTCCAGTACAATAAAATACATTGCCCATTTAAAACAACACTCACACGATACTGTGTATAGTTTGATCTATACATAATCAAAGGACACTTACAAATACATATGTGCATTGTTTTTCTTCCTCGAAAAACCTGCATTGGAGCAGTCTCTTGGTATCAGGAGTAAATGTACACAAAGGTTATTGACTTTCCATGGTATTTGTATGGCTCTCTTTAATGTGGAGTATTTTTCATGTTCAGTCTGGTATTAAAAACCACAGTAAGTCCCTCAACTCCTCTTTGACAATGTAACAAATATTGTCGCACTCTATGTAGGTTGTTGAACAACATTCAAAAAAGCAATACACAACAGAAAGAGTTTGCTTTTGAGGTGACAGCAGTTAATGTTGCTGGCAAACACTGTTCAGATTTGCACACACACACTTTCCGAAAGAGCTCTTGAGTGCAGTAAACAGAACTGTCTGTCCCCAAGTGCTTACGACATGTCTTTTAGAGACAAAATGACCATCCAGTGTCGGCAAAGGGAAACTTCAAAGCGCTCTATTGTTGCAAACAGATGTGCAGCTCAGTGCCAACTTTTGCACACCGACGGCAAAGCGACCGCAGTGTAATAATAGCTGAACAATCAAGAGGTACCCTCTGTTATTTAATCGACAGTTTCAGACACGAAGGCTCCCTCTTAAAAACAAATTCTCAAGATTTTCTGCAGTCCATCAGATAGTCCTTTGAGGAGAACATCCTGTATTTAGAACTGGGGGGTGCTTGTGGTAGTGGGGATCCTGGGTTGGAAAGAGGAAGTGCTCCACGTTTTGAAGTTCAAGTGGCTGACATCTTAATTAGCGCATGCCTGTTTCCTCCATCAACCATTAATCCACCACGGCCACATCAGTCACATTATTTGGTGGATAACAGACGTTGAAGCCTTTGGTGGGGGCAATAATAGGTCAAGAGGCTTGGGGAGGCCGGGGGAAGGGTAAGGTATGTTTGAGTGGAATCTTCCTGCCTTTGTAGTCACTTCTTTTTGAACAGTGGTGCCTTTTAGGTTTGTTTTGACAAAATGCCCCCCTTCCCACCAACCCAGTATATAGCAAATAATAAGACGGACAAAAATATATATTTAAAAAAAATTATACTAGTGTTGGATTAAATTACTATTTTATTCTACTTTATAGACAGCTACCTTTTAGCTTTTCATAATTTAAACACATATGTACAAAGAAACATCTAAACAGCCCATAGCCTCATTACTGGAACAAATAAGAAAATATTTCTGCTTTCATAATACTTTAGAGGTGTTATGAGAGGGGATGCTGTGAGAAGGAATTCCAGATGTGACCGTTCAATTTTTAGTACATCACAATGTATAATGCCTTTATGCCACAGGGGTAGCATAAGAGAGCCTTGAAATAGGTACAGCTGTACAAAGTACACTAGCATAAATAGAGAATAGGTCTATAAGTTATCTGTGTGAACTTCTCTGTGATTCTTTCATTAAAGTTTTGTCTCCACAGCAAATGTAGCGATGATAGAAAGAGTCTGCAGTCGCTGGACAGACAACATGGGAATTATTGTTCTTCAGCCTCTCTTCCTGCGCCAATAACACCAAGCCAGAGTGACTCCAAGTTATTTCCTCCTCTCCATAAGTCATTTTCCTTCACGCTACAACAGTCTTGTTGTGTAGTGTGCCTTTATTGTTATGATTTTATCTGCAGGAGCAGGACTTTACAGACATGTTGGGGTAAATCTTGAGCACCAGATCCTTGGATTCTTCTTGGTAGAGGACTGCCAGAGGACTCATCCTCTCAGGTACGCAGCAGGGCTCCGGAACCCCGGAAATAATCCCGACAGCTCGGACTATGCTTTGGATGGTGGCGTGGTTTGAGGGCCTCACCACCTGGTGATAGTTAAAGAAGAGGTTGAGGTAATGTGGCTAATATTGGACCAAATGAGACAAAGTAGGCCGATTCAGTGTTTGTGCTCTTACCTTGGGCATAGGAAATCCACATGTGCCTGAGCAGTAGTAGGCGTCAAAGGCCTCGGGTGCTATGACCCACTCGCTCCAGCCAATGTCTGCAAAATCCACTCTGAGGTTCTTTCTGGAGCAGCCGTGGTGCCGAGTGTTTCCCCACTTCTTTCTTCTGGCTTTGCGCATGGTTTCATCATCAAAATTCAAAACAGGTAAGCGGGAGTGATGAGCACTTCCCTTATTGCGCTTCCTTATGTCCCTCACCTCATGTCTCTGCTCTTGCCTTTGACTGTCTACCACTTGGGTACGACTATCTTTGTGTCTTCCCACAGCTGCATCTTCAGCTTTAGACCTGTCTGACGTTCTTTCTGAAGATTCTTCTCTATCATCTCTGTCACTACCATTCTGGCCCCCGTCGTCGTGGTTCTTTCTTTTCTTCTCCTGCTTTCCGACTTTCAATTTGGGATACCATGAGCTCTCCCAAAGGTCGTCCTTCCTGTATCCATCAGACCTGTAGTCAACCTCAGGCAGCTCATTGTTATGAATGGAGTCTGAGAGAAATGTTGCTTCCCTCCTCACACGTCCTTTCAAATCTGGTGAGAAATTGTGTCCATACAGGAGGTGGGGGGACTGAGAGGGCTCTCCACCCTCAGAGAACGGGTCATACCTCTGAAGACCCAGGGACACACTGTTAGGTTCTGCCAAAGTTAGGTCATCTGCGTAGACTAACAGGAAGGCCATGCCTGACTCTTCTGCTTTCCTCTGGTACTGCTGGCCAAAGTCCAACTCCACTGACACATGGCGATGACCCTTGTCCCTCGCCTCCTTTATGACCTGGGTCACGTCTTTCATCTGCCACACCCCTCTCCTGTGGGGGTGGAAGGTCACATTGCCTAGCAATGACCCGTTTGACCCAGAACTGTCTCCCGACCCTGAGGAGACAGCACGAAGGAGCAGGCTGACGGACGAAGATGGCTGCATGGCGGAGGACCGGCAGGATGCGCTCTTGAAGCGTTTACAAATCCACGCTTTTTGAGGAGGGAGCTGTCCGAGCAGGAAGTGGAATGTGGCTGACAGGATCATCTCAGAGTCCTGGAGGGTCGTAAGGTTTAGGTGGTACACTGTCCTGATATCAGAGGGCACTGCAAAGACAATCCATCAATCAGTTTGCATGTCAGTGTCAACACTTTACATCTTCCTGCTTAGTCGAGTCACTTTATCAGAGCAAAAACTGCACTACCGAAAGCTCAGTGTGGACTCAATAATTGGTAGTCCTTTTGAGAGTAGACCAACATTTCTATATAGTACTGTTATTGATTCTGCTATTGATACCTTATGTATTGTTGTCACATACCATCCCACCATTCCTTCATCATGTATCTCTCTGTACAGGGTGTTTTCATTAACCACAGAGTTTCGTTCCTATGACGGTGAAGTAACCCATTGTTGGATTTATCTCACCAAACATTATAATGAATAAACACAAAAGGAATGAAGACGTTGGTCATTTTACTCATGAGGAGGGCGCATGGGAGATTGTTCAGATTACAGCCTCTCAACACGCTCTAAACAATCTCTCCCGTCGCTCCTGCATTTATTTGAAAATAGGGAGGTTTCTAAGTTTACAAGACATAACGTACTAAGCTACAAGACACAACACACTAAGGGTAGGGTTTCAAGGTGAAAACATGGCACCTGCCACGTCCCGGCCACGTCCTTCTCTCAGATGATTCCTGCTGAGTCATCTTCTTGAAGGCGAGACATCTTTCTTTCTAAACATTGTCCATAATACTAATGCAAGCTAAGCAAATAAATGATAACTTCTACAATATATCTAACACCCATATTGGTACATAAGTCAGAATGCACCATATTCCATCACTAACCTACGTTAATGCAAAAGTAAAGTCATGATTACAGTACCTATTTGTAGGAAAAACACTACTAGACCATAAATATAAAACATCAAATGAAAAACAGCAAGACTGATAGTAACTTCTGGTGCTGTGTGCTGTGCAAACTTGTTCATTGCACGCCGTTTGCAACCTAAAAACAGTGTGTCAGGACCGTCGTTAACTGAGGATACCCTGTATTTACGCTCTCAGTCAATGGGTTGAGTCGGCTGCCTCAAAATGGAGCTTATACTTTCATGTGTCGCCAAATCCGCTATATGTGGAACGTCACGACCAATGCAGAAATCAGGATAGCTGACTACCTATGTATGCTATGCTAACGAGCAGAACTAGGTTTGATGACATCATTGTTTGAAGCCCAACTTGCAAAAATTGAGTGTTCTTTATGGCTGGTGTCTTCGGACAAACACAAATACATGTATATAATTTATTTATGCAAATAAAAGACATTGTAGACATTTAAAGTTCCCACATTTGCTTTGTCACAGCCTGCTGTACACCCCCCTTCGTCGTTCAACCCAACCGGGAGGAAAAGCTTGGACCTATTTTGCCGAATGAGGAAGTAGGTTGCACATATACTGGATTACTTTCTCTTTTTGGCTCTCCTTAAAAGTTGTTCTATGTGAAGTGTTGTGATATATAATTTTCTGTAAAGTGGCTTAAAATACGTATACACTGTAGATAAATTATATAAATATAAACAGTATCATACTGGAATATGTTGTTTTCCAACTTACGGGTGCTTCCATGTTTTTGTTTCAACATGGCCCAATCAGTCAATATTGGTTTCATACTTTCCATCATTCTTGAAAGTTAGTTTTGGACAGGTTCACTGTGACGGTGAAAAAAAACAACGTTTTGCATCAGTAGAATGATAAAAATCTTTTCCAAAACAGGAATTGAATGGTGCCTTGCGACAGAACCTCATTTGAACTTTAGTTTTGACTGTAAACGTTGATAAAGTCATGTGAAAATACAGGAGAGATCTGTAAATCGATAATAAATTGTGCTTCACACAATCTGAAGTGGTGCAATTAAACACGTTCTCTGTGTTACGGGAACAGACTTAGTGGCTGCGACGTGCCTGCAGAAGCCGCCCTATAAGAGGAACCAGACTCTGTGGGATGTTGGTGGCAGGGGTGGAGGTTCAAGCGGGGAGCTCTCCAGATTCATGATGAACATTAACTGCAACAGCAGACTTATTGTTCATTGTTCAAGAGTTCAACGGAAGTATGGACTGACTCAGGAGATATACATTACCTCAGATTCAGCCTGCATATGGAAATGCTTACCTCAAGCTTCGCTCTAAGCCTTTTAATACAGCCTGCACCCTCTACCCATGCAGGCACCGCGACACAATCGACTGTTTTAACAGCTCTTTCATTGTTGTCAAAAGTCCCTCACATCTCTCCTTAGATTACACCAGGCCATCGCAGTCAAAATACAAGCCTGTTATGTTACGCTATGTGAGAAGTACACAGGATATAAATGAGTTATAAAAACAGCATCAGAAGTGCTGTGACTAAGCTACCCCCTTGGCTCCGTGACGTGGAATCACACATGTCCTGGAGCCACAACACAAGCACAGAATCCATGACAATGACACTGAGGCGCCACTGCGGTTTGACCAGACATGAAGTCGGTGGCTTGCAGGGTATCACAGGCATTTTATTTTTTTATTTTTTGGTCTGTGGGTAATGGATCAGACCCTCAGCAGAGGGGAGGCAGCTGCTGCAGCGTCCCAGCATCGTTTAAATGCATTCTCAGACTGTTCCAAAACAATCACACCTATTTAGATCGCCTGGCTGAGTCACGGAGCCCTGCTGAAAGCTTGTAATATACACTGCCCAGCCACAAAATTAGGTACAGTTGTACAAATTAATGAGAGCCAATACAACACCAACAAACTGAGCTCATTTTTGAGAGGTGTGATTATAAACTGTGAGTGTAATGGTCGATAACTTCAATGCACCATTCGAATATTCTGTTTACCTCATTTTTCTGTATGAGAGTGAAAATGTTACAAACATCTCCCACTATGTTGCACAACTTCTCAACTGGAAACTACAGCCAATATAATAAACACACTGTAAACTGTTACGTTATTCTGCTCTTGTCTCGAGTCTGAATAAATGATATGCATGTTATGTTAGGTAATTAGTGGCACGGTGACCTAATGGTTAGCTTATCGCTTCACAGTTCTGAGGTTGGAGGTTCAAATCCGGCCTGTGGCCTTTCTGTGCGGATGTTCTCCCTGTGCTTGCGGGGGTTTTCTCCGGGAGCTCCCACATTCCCAAAACATCCATGTTAGTTTTATTGGAGACTTTAAATTGTCCTTTGGTGATAATGAGTGAATGTGAGTGGTTGTCAAAGTGTACCCTGCGATTGGCCGGTGACCGATCCAGCTGGGATAGGCTCCAGCACACCCGCGACCCAAAGGAGGATAGGTGGTCTACAAAATGGATGGATGGATGTTAGGTAAGTGTGTATTTTAATAACGCGATGATACAGTGACTATCTGAAGTAAATCAAAGTGAATGCAATTATATTGATTTCTAAAATATATTATGTACTGTACTTTTATTTGTATTTGTTATTTTGTTTTTCATGTTTTCCTGGCTATTCAATATTGCATTCGCAATTTCACACACCTTGGCTTGCTCTGAAGCTCCTGGCCGTGTTGCCCTCTTTGAGACGCTGTTCCCTGTTGCATCTCTCGTACAGTTTGGACATGTGTTGGAGTAGGACGTCCTGGTCCAGGTCGCCTGAGGAGGGCGGCCGAGGGAAGCGTGCTTCTTGCGCGCTCGTGGAGCCCGCTTGCTGCGCGAGCCGAACCGATGCGACACCGAGGAAACACCTGAACACCAACAGGGGCAGGTGCGTGGATAACATCGTTGTCGTAAATTCTGGAATAATTAGGGGAGGGGTGGGGGGGATCCTTGAAAGAGCGAGGTCTCAAAGGGGAAAAACTGTCAAAACGTGGACTCCAGTAGTGCGTCAAGACCACCCTGCGTAAAAGCTCCACGCTGTCCTCTCACTTGCAACTCGTTGCTTCATGAGCCTCCGTGTGTACGCTGAATGTGTAAAACGGCTCCAATAGTTCGAGCCGCTACTTTTATTTCCACGTGTGTGTGTGTGTGTGTGTGTGTGTGTGAGGTTTGCCGAGCTGCTGACGTACACTCCAGTGGGGCCAAAGAGCTCTCTGTTAAGCCCTGTGCAACCAGCGGTGGAGGTCATGATGCTGACACCCCGCCCCCTTTTCTTCTCTTTTTCACATGTTGATGATGTGTTCTTCGCGTCGTGGTGTAGCTGTGGTACCATAATACACTAATAGTGTCCCACAGCACAATTTGTTCTAATTTATTTAGCAGTGCTCAAACAAAGCCAGTGTTGAACCTTTTTTATTTATTTTTTGTTGTTGTTGTTGGCAATTCCTCTTCAACATTTCCAACACGCCTTACTATTTCCAGTAAAAGCTTTTGACAGTGTGCAGTCGCACATAATTAGCATCGAAACACCTACAATAATAGTGGCGGCACCACCACCCAAGCGCTATTGTTCCCAACAGTCATCATGTGGTGTGTAAATGCGGTTTGTTGTGAACGACTGCGGTAGGATTACACTCTTTAAGGGGAATTTCTGTAAATTTGTCAACGGCAAAAATTTGCGGTCATTTTATTGCTTCCTTTGAACTAACCACAATTTAGTACACTTTTTTTGTGCCCCTAAGTTATTTTCATTGTCTGTGAATGAGTGTATGCAATGTCTGGAGTATTATAACGACAATGCTTGTTTTGTGTAAGTGGTGGTCTCCAACAGAGAGGCTGTAACCAGCTGGGCCTCTCGGGTCACTCTCCGTCACCACCGTGAGCGCACACATACACACACACACACACACACACACGCACGCACGCACATACGACTAAGTAGCACTTTTCTGGCCCCCAAATACAGTATGTGAATGTGTGCGTTTGTGAGACACTAGAGTTATGGTTGTAGTGTGACTGGCACCCAAACACAAGGATATGTTGCCTCCCTACATCCATGATTGATGACCATGTGGTTACTTCAACTTGGATGATATACTGCCGCCATTTCAAACCTAAACTTGAAATTTTAGCTGTTTATTTGGAAGAACAGTAACAGAACAGCCTTGCAATGAAATTGCAGGAAAAAAGTCCTGACCACGAATGTGTTATGAGCCAAATAAAAAAAGAACACACAGAAAGCAACAAAAGAAAGAAGCCACAAAGCCATGCATGCGCCTTGCAGCTGCATCGTGGCTCTAATGGCAAACTAAATAGGGAAAACTGATATCGAGAACAACAGCATTGGGATCATGACAAAAACCCATTGGGAGTCTTCCAGATTTAAGATTAAGCGCTATGATGACATTGTGATTATTGTTTGACCTCTAAGCCTGAATATGTAGGGCGGTCCAAGATTAATGCTGGGCTTTATCTACTTAAGATTATTGCTCTCTTCATCATGACTTTATGGAAAGCAGCTGAGACAAGCGTCATCATGATAAAAGCAGAATTTCTTCATTTACACGCAAAACACAAGCATGCGATGCACAAAATGAGATTGCATTAATTAGAGAAAATGTCAACATTGGAAACTTTCCATGGTAATAGGGGGAAAAACATTTTATGGGAAAAAAATTTCTTGGATCATAATATTGCTTAAATCAGCCAAATTTAAGTGTGTACACAGCACACTTACCTAATTACTGCAATAATTAATTACTGCCGTATGGTGTTTATTTGATTGAGCACTCACATTCATTTTGTTGTTCAATGAAATTCCCTTATTAAAGTACTATTTTAAATTAAAGCATAAAAGGAATCAATAATAAAAACTACAAATATCATTTAAAGTATTCTCATTCAAGTGAAAAGAGTCCAACCTATTTGAATATTTCCAAAAATTCTCCAGCTAAATTTGCATGGACAGATTCTTGGTATGCGACCCTCTCTCTCTCTCCCTCTCTCTCTATGTATATAGTGTTTTGCAATGATACTTAAATATACCGTACTTATAATTTCATATGTACCTGTGGCTAAAAACCAAAGCGTGGAGTCTCTTGTCGCCGAAATGCACTCGTGCAGTCAATGAATGGGTCGCAGTCAATGATTAATTGCCAACAGACTCTGAAATGGCCATACTCTCTCTTTTATTTCTTGCCCATTTACTCTTTCAATAATATAGCTACCAATCCTCTTCATCCTTGACAATTGCGCCATGTTGTTTGTGGGTCAATAAAGAATAATACAGTACAGTATATGTAGAGCCTCAAAACGTTACTTCCCGGTAAGAACATCGGGGTTTTTCTGTTGGAGAGGGGCGATCTGTTATTGATTAGCTATGGTTCATTTCAGTCACGTTTGTCGCTTTGCTTGGTGCGCGGCGGCCGTTCAATCTTCATCTCACCTCTTGAGACACGTGACAGTTGTATATTTCTAATTTTATAGGCTCCAGCACGCCCGCGACCCTATTGAGGAGAAGCGGTTCTGAAAATGGATGGATGTTAACACTTTGAGGATGACACTTTTCTGTTGCAGCATGACTGTGACCCAGTGCACAGAGCAAGGTTCATAAAGGCATGCTGGGATTTGATCTGGAAGAACTTGAATAAAACCCTGACCTCAACCTCACCAAAACCATTTGGGATGAAATAGAACAACCATTGTGAGCCAAATCCTATCTCGGGTCCAAGTAACACTCACAAATGTTCTGCTGGATAAATGGACAAAATTTCCCACAGACACACAGTCTTCCCAGGAGAGACTGGATCATTTATTCTATTTTCACTTCATCTGGGTTGCTGACGTACTAATACAACATCATACATGAGGTTAAGACAGAACATAATCCGTCATTTCGAGGATGACATGCTGGACCACTAAATCCAGAATTCATGGGATGTGAATGCTTGTTGCTTCCCGCTGATTCATGCAAAAATTCAGCAATGAAGTGTGAGTCCGGTTGTATCTGACCACTCAGACTGTGTTTCTGGACACTGGTGTGTTACAGCTTGTTCAACACGGAGGTCTCCTTGTAGGGCCGTCCAAGTCAAACAGGACTTGCTTTCTGCTCTCTGCGGGGGTATGGAGAAGCGTGAGGAATTAACATGTGCGTGGATCTGGAAATTCTCCTGCTTTAACACCTAAGCATTGCAATGAGTGAGACATGTCTAGAAGTCAACATCAGTGTTGGTGCGTAGGCTCACAGAATCCAAAACAGGTTATAAAAGGAGCCATCATTTCATCACTTAGGTTGTCTCGCTCTGACCAAACAGAATAGGTCTCACGGCACAGTGTGTAAATTGGGGGATGGGCTCACTTGGGAATGTCTTGAGCTCATAAATACAGTATAAAGAGGTTGTATTTTGTGCGAAATGTTGGCCTGTGGTGTTGTGTACCCTCCAGGATGTTTAGAAGAGTTTACCCTAGACATATTTTATATGCGGCCAAAACAGCAGGATGCACACAAACACGTAAGAGGTTTCTCTGGACTGGAAGCACCAATGATTAGTTTAAAGTTTTTGTTTTGGGTCATTAATGGCCTTTTTAAAGGTACAGTAACGTGACTTATTTGCAGAGCTGATTCCTTTGTTTCTGCGCTATTGGGATGTTTACTTCATCACAGTTACAGCATTCCTCAATTACATTTAGTACAGCGTTTCTCAAAGTGGGGTCTGCGAACCATTGGTTAATGACTGAGAAACCCCAAGAGGTCATTGAGAAACTTTTAATTTTGATACTCAAACATATAAATACTGTACAGGGAAATGTTTAAGTAACATTTTAGCATTGTTGTCGTGTTAATGCAAAAAGAAGGTAAAGCAACTAAGTGTTGTTAATAGTAAGGCAATACAACTTGGAGGAAACCTAGCAGCTTTTGATGCTAGGCTCCTTTTCCAGTATTGTTGTTCTCATTTTCTTTTCTGGTTTATTGTCAAAGGGGGTTTAACGCATGAAAAAACCCCAAAGAAAACACAACAAATCCACGAGGAAATACTGTAAGTGCTCTTGACCTGTCGTCTTTTGGGTTCTGGACTCTGAAAATATCTGATTTACCAACTAGAGGACCATTCAAGTTATGAGTGGAGTTGGAGATAGTAGGCAGGCCTTCTGTTTTTAGATATATGGAGACGAGGCAGTCTTTTGTTGGTTGATGCAGTGGTGGCCATCAGTAGTTCAGTAGTTCGCATAGCTGACTTTTTTTTTTTTTTTGCAACAGATGTCATGGGATACAATCCCGGTCAATGTTCTATTCACAGTGTGGTTGACCGGTGGTCAGTCCAGGGTGTAGTCTGCCTTTTGCCTTAAGTCAGCTGGGTAGAAAATGGATGGTGTTGGTGAATGAGTTAGTGCAGAGGTGTCCAAACCTTTTCCTACGAGGGCCACTTACAGAAAAATTGAAGGATGCAAGGACCAGTTTGACATTCTTAAATTTTTTAAATGCACTAAAACCCAATCCATCAAGTAATTATAAATGATAGGGTTTTTTGAGAAACTGCTACATCACAGCTTTCTGTCAAAGCTGAAAAGGTAAATAGTTGTGTAGTTTTCATGATTATGGGGTGACTTGCAGCCCTCTGTCCCACTAGATTAGGCCCCTGCCCTGAGTAGATCTCCATATTCTCAACCAAAGCAAGCGTAATCTGTAATAAACTGACAATTTTTAAAGCAGTCTTTACTTGATGATTATGTTTAATCAATAGGTTCATAAATGTAGACCTTGACAAAGACAAAAATGTTTGCTTCTAAAACTGATTTATCTTTATTCATGGGGCATTATAAAGAGAAATGTCATTCCCGTTTTAATTGTAAATAGTTTCTTTGCATATTAAAAAAAACTTTTATAAAACCAATTTATTATTATTATTCATTGATCAATTTTCAGTTTCCACTTATCCTCACGAGGGGCGTGGGCGTGCTGGTGTGTCCTGTATCTCAGCTGACTCTGGGCAAGAGGCGGTGTACACCCTGAACTGATCGTCAGCCAATCACAGAGCACACATAGACGAACAACCATTCACACTCACATTCACACCTATGGACAATTTCTAGTCTTTAATTAACCTACCTTGCATGTCAATTTACAGTCCAGTATGTGATATAGTGCTGACTTTTCCCAAATTATTTCCTACAAAATCCATTCTCTGGCCTCTAATGCAGTTTGAGAAGCCTGCAAGTGAATGCAACGATCTGGTAAATTATTAACATTTACAGCTGAACATTTATGCTTTTATTAGTCAGGTTCGGAAAAGAGTTTTGAGGTAATGAAAAACCAAGAATCCAACCATGTGCCCGTCATCCCTTCACCTTTATATGTGTGTACGTGAAAAGGGCAAAAGTGTGTTTTTGCATATGTTTGAGTGTGTAACTATGGAGACTATAGTTATGGTACGGGGGTAACTCTATGACCCATTCACATGGTTAATAAAACATTCATAGAAATAGAGGAATGTTATGGTTTGTGTGTGTGTGTGCGCGCGCGTGTGTATGTGCATACATGCATGTGTGCAATAGCAGGAGAATGTGTGTGCGTGTGTGTGTGTGTTCTTTTGACTGTGATGTTAGGCTTCCTGCAGTGACCCCATGGAGTGCACCATTCTGTTAGCAAACAAAGGGCAGGCTGTTCCCCCACCCTCTTCAACCGTGGACCGTTCCAACGCCGCTGACTGTTCACCACCGAGCTAACCAAATATTTCTCTTCCTGCTCTGAATTTGTCTCAATAAATAGGTTTATGTTTTGGGGTTTTCTTTCTCCTTCGGCTCTTTCAACTGAGCGATCCCAAACACTCAGGTGGCCTTCTAATATCAGGCCTTGCGGTGCTGGATGTGGCGCCTTTTTGAACTGGGACGAGATCCGCGACATCCTGACTTTTGTGTGGAATAACATCCCAGAGTAAACTTTCTGTGGGAGTATTATTTCATCTTTCATTTACACTTAACCGATTCCAATTCATTTTGGTTCACTTGTGCATTCAAGGGATGTGGAAACATAGAGAGATGCATTGTGCTCAGTCGGAGTGAGTGAGTGTAAAGTCGACCGGCAAGGAGATGTCTGTGTGACTCAGTGGTCCACTACACTCCAGTCCAGACCTTCCAAATCAAAAGTTATCATTTTGATACACTATGTGCCATGAAGTCAAATCGGAGCCCAGATGAAAGACTGATATTGTTACCTATAGAGGTGGGACCAAGTCATTGTTATGCAAGTCACAAGTAAGTCTCATGTCTTTGCCCTCAAGTCCTGAGTCAAGTCCCAAGTCGACACATGCAAGTCCCGAGTCAAGTCGCAAATCCTACACTTTGAGTTTTGAGTCCTTTCGAGTCATTTTACCAATAAAATAAAAACATTTTAATCTCATAATATTTATATTTGAATAATATGTATATATTATACACTGCTTTTATATATTTAATATATTTTAAAATACCTATTTATTTATCAAAACGAAATTTTATAAACAAGTGCATTGAACCTTTATAAGAAAACTAAGAGGCTGGTCAAAACTTTTGCACCTTCAAAGCCAGTCGTTCATCAAGTCAAAGTGAAGTCATTGCTGTTCAAGTCCTAGTCGAGTTGCAAGTCTTTTAACATATTGTCAAATCGAGTCTAAAGTCATCAAATTCATGAATCGATTCAGACTTGAGTCCAAGACCTCCGGTTCACTACAGTATATTAGCTTGTTTGGTAGCTATTAATGTAATAAACAAAGCCACTCACTCCTTTGCACATATTTATGTAACATGCATCCATCCATCCATTTTCTTTGCCGCTTCTCCTCACTAGGGTTGCGGGCGTGCTGGAGCCTATCCCAGCTATCATTGGGCAGGAGGCGGGGTACACCCTGAACTGGTTGCCAGCCAATCGCAGGGCACATATAAACAAACAACCATTTGCACTCACATTCACACCTACGGGGAATTTAGAGTCTTCAATTAACCTACCATGCATGTTTTGCGGATGTGGGAGGAAACCGGAGTGCCCAGAGAAAACCCACACAAGCACGGGGAGAACATGCAAACTCCACACAGGCCGGGCCGGGGATTGAACCCCGGTCCGCAGAACTGTGAGGCAGACGCTCTAACCAGTCGATGCCGCCCCTTATGTAACATTGTTTGGAAAAATTATTGATCCTAGGCTGACATGTTGATCACAGTTTTGGTTTAAGGTTTTGGTGGGCCTTAGAATTTCAAATTGGGCAGACATTAAATTTGAACTTGTTGGGAATGACTGGGTTTGTGTTTGATTCCAAACATATCAGAAAATAGGCAAAAATGTCGATCGCTTTTCCAAAAGCTGAAGTCCCTGAATGTCTTGTTTTGCTTAAAACACAAAGGTAACTTTGATAGAGGACTAAGGAAATCAGAATGTAGTCCAATTTCACAAAAAATCTGAAGCTCTGAAATCTTAATTTATATTTAAAAATAAGTTCAGTTTCTTTTCACTTCCTTTATCTTGTGTCATTATTGAACAGTTAATTATCTCGCCAATTGTGAACTAACTTTATTGTATTTTAACTCAGTAGAAGTCTTTTCATTTATGGATTTTTATGATAGTGGTTTGGTAAATTCAGTCAAGATCAGGAGTGTTATGAATGTATTGTTGAGATTTTTTTTTACCATCCTGCAGGACGTAAATTTAATTAATGTGTTGAACTTTACACTGTAAAAAACAAAATCAATATAATTACAAAATCAATATAATTACAAAGTAATTGAGGGCAGAGAAGCAATGCTTTGTGTTGGCTGAATGCAAAAACTAGTTGTAATGTGCGCACAAAATACTAATTGGTGGGTTTGGTATCATGCCGATTAACAACTAACCAATGGTGCACACCTTTGCTAGAAACTGCAATTCTTGGTGTCCTTAAGGCAAGTGTCTTTTCTTTTCTGTTTTCACGAATAGCCTGCAATGCTATGCTATGGCATTTCAAACTCTTGTTCCATGTGTCCCCCTTTTAACTTTGAGCACCTTTGCGCAAAGGTTTCTGCACACCCCTGGTGGCCAGCATAAAAACATTATTAACTGTACAGGCAAATTTAAGTTTAAAAAAAATGAACATTCTTAAGTCATAAAAGTGTGAAAATAAGAAAAACGCTATAAATAGTAATACAATAAAACACTTAGGACTGTAATTTTGAAGCAAAAATGGTGGCGCCTCTTTATTTTGGTGCAAACGCAAGGCTCGCTGGCGTGTTTGCCAATTTGGCAGACGGGAATGCACCAAAATGTGTGTACTGATGCAACGAGAGTGACTCCTTTGACATCCACCCGGTGCATGTGACAATTTGGTGACTCCAGGTCAGTCTAAACTTACAGCTGCTCAGACCACATCTAACTTTTGCCGCAAGGTATACTGCTGGTCTAACGCGAATTTGATCGAGGTGCAGGCAGACAGATATACGAGCTCTGTGGAGATGTGTCAGACTTATTTATAAATATGCGAACAGCGTACATCGAACCCTCTGAATCATTGTAGAGAGCAATTCATTGAACCCATTCTTCTTCATCTTATTATTATTGTTATTATTATTATCCATCCATCCATCCATTTTCCATGCCACTTTTCCTCACTAGGGTCGCGGCCGTCCTGGCGCCTATCTTAGCTGACTCTGGGCGAGAGGCGGGGTACACTCATAACTGGTCGCCAGCAATTGCAGGGCACACATAGAAAAATGACCATTCACACTCACATTCATACCTACAGACAATTTCTTCAATTAACCTACGATACATGTTTTCGAAATATGAGAGAAAACCGGAGTACCTGGAGAAAACCCACGCAAACATGGGGAAAACATGCAAACTCCATACGGGGGAGGCGAGATTTGACCCCGGGTTCTCAGAACTGTGAGGCAGATGATGATGATGATGATTATATTTTTTAAATCATCCCATTGGCCGTGGCACAGCTGTGTGTGTATGTGTGTGTGTGTGTGGGAGAGGGGGGGGGGGGGGGGGGTGGCACGTGGACTCAGACAATCGGGGTGGGGGATGGCGGTCTCCAAGTGCCCACTTCACAGCATAGGTCTATCTCCCAAGCCAACTTTTACTGCGTGACAAGTGTACCACTTTTAAAGGGAATGAAAGAAGACGCTTTGATGTGACATGATTGAAGTTGGCTATGTTCATGCCCACACAGCGCAAACCTCCCTCTTTTAATTTCGCTGCCTTGGTGCTCATCTACGAAATTAGAAACACCCTATTTTAAGTAACAAATGACAAAGGTGATGGTGGCCATCGCAAAGGCGCTTACTGTATCTCATCTTTAAAAAACACTCTTAACTATCACACAAGTGTAAAAAGAAGTTCACTGTAGAATGTAATTTTGATACCAAGTGTACATAAATGTGTAACTTCCTGCGTATATTCTGCTCTGTTCATCTTGTTGTTCTCTGAACAGCCCTTGTTGTGGTTTCGAATTCGTTTGGAATTCAGTGTTGCAAACAAAGTACAAAAGGCCAAAGAAAAAGGAATCATGCTCAGTGAACTGAAATGTGCTTTATGCTGATGTCATTTGTGATGAGATGAATCAAAATCAGCACCTTTGCCTCACTTCAGAGGAGTATTTCCCCCGCAAATTCCATCAAATTCCAAACTGTACCAGCCAGGAGTGTTTGCAGAAGTCATATGATCCAGTCTTGAGTGGTGAACAGCAACAACGAACCCACTAACCAAGTGAGCAGTTTTTACAGCCAATGCAGAGCCTTGCAGGGCGAGTGTGATGTGAGCAATAACTGCTGGTGTAGTGTTTACTCTAACGCCCGTGATATTCATTACAGGCTGAGCAGTGTGCTGCCACTTCCTGAACATGTCCCATAGGTCCCGTGACCTTCCCTTACGTGGGCTGCCCTTAAACCCCATTGGGCTGGGGCCAGGATGGAGGAAATTACACTGCGAGATTGATTGGCTAAATCCTTTAATTATGTGGATTTCTCAATGTGGTTTGTGCTTTCGATGGTTGTTAAACAACGTTATAAAAGGCTCAAACCGCTTGACAAACCGACCCATGTTTTATTGTTATGATTCACGTTAAGTCTGACATTTTATTTAGTGAGATGGACTTGTGGCGATTTCACAATATTGACAGAAAACAAAACAAAAAAGCACAAGGGAATCAGCAGGAGTAATTTAACTTTCAAACAATATCAAACACTTCCTTGACACTTCACTTTTCTTGTATTTTGTGGAGGTCTGACATGGGAGAAATGTGTCATTTTTCCAGTGGGATGTGCTAATTCCGTCCTGTTTTATAGAATGTGATATGCCCACACACATTCAGTGCAATATCCTGCTGAGATTTTCACAAGGTTTGTTTCTGTTGGGCCGAACCGCAGCCAGTGGCCGCAAGTCTCATTAAAACAAACGTATTATCAGCGTAGTTTGAGGGGAAAGCAGATACGTAATATGAATTGAGAATATGACGGGAGGTTCTTCAATCCTCCATCTTTATGGACCTGTCAGATTAACCCTTTACTCTAATTTGCTTCTGTCTCTGTCATTTAGAGAGTCAGGGTGTGAATTTAGCCTCAGAGCAAAGTCATAATTACAATATCTATTTCCCTGTTTAGTTTGGGGCGGGGGGTTCAGCCCTCCTGTCGTTCTCCGGACTCTAATTGTACGTGACCGTTGCCGTGGTGAAGTCATAGTTGTGTTGCTTGAGCGGGTAAAAAAGCCTGCGAGTGACTGAGTGACTGGTAACTGAAGGTCAGGAAATTAAAGATTGAAAAGAAACATTTTTCAATATTTCCAAGTCTTGTTGAATCAGTTTGATATTTCTTGATTCTGGCAATCGCTGACACAAAAGCAAACATTTCCACCAACTGAGTTTAAATGGGATCTGTTTTCTCTGGCAGGGTAGCCTACAGAGTAAATGCACAGTTCGAGAGATTGGTGGTGTACATTGTCGACCTGCAGAAAAGGTTGCGGTAAAGGCCAGAGCCGTGACCACTCTTACTGAATGGCCTTTGTTGAATACTTCCCGAGGGAGAACAATAGTAGCTCAAACTGTCAGAAATAGTGGTACAGTAGCCGTCCAAAATGTAGCCCATTGGGATAATTGATACAGAGTCATGGCTGAATCAAGATTAACTTTAGTTTTCAATGTTTTGGACCAACATGAAAAGATATAAAATATGCAGTATATACAAATAACAAATTTAAAGCCGAAATCCACATCTACTTTTTGTTAAAAGTAAATTTCACCCAAGCCACTACAAGAGTAAACAGTATGACAGAATGCAGATTAAGCCAATCAGCTTCTGACACATCTTGCTATATTTTTCAATATTTTTTTTTATTTATAATTAGTGACTATCCTATACATTCCCGCGCTGGATCACTTGGTGGAGCTTTAAAATGACATAGCAGAAATGACGCATTTTACCAACGAACGGGAAGGCCCATATATGGACAGCGCGCAGGTCGACTGAATCATAGAGAAAGGACAAAAACAATTGAAGCAACATGTGGGAGGAGAACTCTAAAAAAAACGTCAGAGAGAAAAAGCCTGCTCGTCGTCCACTTGTTTTTCTTTCAAAAAATTTGAACATCAACATTTTTGAGATGCGCTCTTGAAGACACAGTGGGAGGGAGGAAAGGTAGTGCAAGGTTGGAAGGACGAGGTGGAGGCCGGACAGATAAACTGTATGGAAAATGCATGGATGGATGGATGTCGAAGCGACGAAGGCTTTGTTGTAATGCTGAATTCCAGTGTAAGGGGGCGCCAGAAATAATGGATTATAGCTTCTTCATTTAGAACTATGAAGGTTTCAGGATTATGCAGTCATTGATCCCAGTATCCCTTACTGCGTTTCCACATAAGCTGTGAATATGATGTATGAATAGTCTTGTAACTGGCAGGCACAAGCTATTAACATTCAGCTTTCTGTCAGCTGAAACCTCAGTCGTGGTTCGAAAGCTTTCTAATTCATAAGGAAATGAATGACTTGGTGGGCACAGCGGGGAAGCGGTGTGGGATGTTTCGACACATGTTCATGCTCATGTTGTGCATGAGGACACTAGCTGGTTGCAACATTAGGTACACCTGCATAAACTAATGCAGTGATTCCCAACCAGGGTTCTGTAGCACCCTATTTTGCCATTTGAGCTCATTAAGTCTGCCGTGGGAAATAATTTAACTCCACTAATTAGTTCAAAATCTTTTTTTTTTTTAATATTACAAATACTGTAGGATTTTGTTCATCTATTTATGCCAGTGACGTATAGTGAAAGGGAGAACTATTAAATGCTGTTGCCATTCATAATAATTAATGGCTTCCTGTGAGTATATGTGACATGAGATTATTTTATTATAAAACGGGTGCCTTTTCTCATTAAAGTTTGTGAAACACTGAGCTAATGCGATCCAATCCAGGCGCATCTGCAACAATAACCAGAAATGATCGATTGGAGACGACCACAATGCACCCCAACAAACATTCCCATCTCTAGATTGTGCAAGTTTACCTCATGTTGTAGCTTGTGTGTTATGAATCCCTTCTGAAATGTATTTATTTTTTTTTCAATCTCCCCTGTAAACTTGTAAAGTTGTCAGTGCTGTTTGAGCTGAACAAGACTCAAGTATTCTTTAACGGCGACTGCGCTGCCCCTCACGCAGTTTGCCTTTGTACTCGAGCGCAACCAACGCGCGCTGTTTTGAAAGTGTGCTGCAGTTCTCCTCCAAGTTGGGGGTGTCGCTACGGCTGGTATTGGCTAGGACGCTACAGGGTGGATTTTCCTCTGCATTTTGTGGCCATTTCCGGTAGCCGTTTTTACTTTCCTTTCCGTAAAAAGGAACAAAGCAACAACAATGGCGACCGTGGAACATGGTCTGCTAGAACAAATGGACCTAGATGATCAGATGACACGTTTAATTATGCTGCAAAATCGATCGAGAAGGCGGCGGCGTAGGTGCTATGTGGAACCGGGAGGAACGCTGATTACATCATCAGCGCATGTGACTAAAACGGACCAATCACGAGAGATGATCTCCGCGGCATTCTACACGCAGCAACAATTTTTGCCGTGTGCGCGTCAAGCCACGCAGAGGGGCCGTGCGGGCCAATTCATCGGTTATGTGATGCAATGCGGGCTTTGTCGGCCGTGCGAGTATAAAGCGGCCTTAATGTATACCACTATGAGGCATATGATAGAATTGAAAACACAGAGGTGATGTCATGCTTGGCTATATAGCGGCAACAATATGCCATCCAAACGTGTGTTTGTACTGAACTGTGATTCCAGTGGAACTGGAAATAAACGAACATGTTGGATGCTGAACCTCAGGGAGGTTCACCACTCTCTAGGAGCAATAACCTGATGCCATCATTTTTTTTTTTTTTGGAGGTCTGCCCTGGAAAAAGCCATTTGGATCAATTAAACGAGCATTAAGGGAGCATGCGTAAGTGTCGGCCCCATTTATGATCTCATCTACACATCTTTGTTAACGGCGTGGGCCCACGTTAGGGAGATAAAGTTGTAAGGACGCAGCAGATTGGGTGGTAAAAGTGTCAGGGGTGAGACATGTGGCACACACCAGAGGATGTCTGCTCACACCCAGACGCCTCGTGTGCCACACAGAGCTGATTGTTCCACAGCCACCGAGGCCTTCAATTGGAACTCCAAAAGCCTTGTGTGGTGAATCCTGGCCTCACAGAGGACCCACACCCCCGGGCAGCTAATGCTGAATGACAGGCAGATGCTGATCAAAGCTGTTTCTGGAAGCTCTCCTGTCAACGTTTGGAAGGGGGCAGAGAGGGGTTGATAAGTGGGGAGACAAGAGCAGTATGCCTGGTCTGGACCTGGGCCAAGGATCAAGGATCAAACAGCATGACTGGACTTTATTAGCTTCAGTGCAGACAATACACTCACCACAGTGGACCTCCGCTATTGCCAGATTATCTCATCTCTTTTTATATGCAAGTGACACAGAGCAAAAACCCACTGGAGTGCTGGAGTCAGGAGGTGATTAGATACTTGGATTATAGACGTTTGAGTCTGACTCAAAAGTTCCACCTAAATTTGAACGTTGAATTGACTTGTCAGTCAAAAAGGAGGTGGTTTTAAGGCATTTATTTCTTACGCAAAGTGTAGTGAGCGGCACCTCCATATGTTTTTTGTTGTTGTTGGTATTTTCATTTTTTTGCTGTCTTAGTCAAAGAGGACCTGCAAATAGAAGAGTGCCATCTAACTATTCTCACACAACTTGAATCAGAAAGTTGGATGCTAACCAACAAATGGACAGCTATAACCTAAGATTGGTACACATATACCAACAACCTGATCTAATTTGAGCATGCTTCCTCCCTTACATACTATGAAAGTCAACAAAGGCCAGATTCTCAGATGTCTCGAAAAGATTATCCTGAGCAATTATCCTGTGGTGTGGGGTATGTTAAGAGTAATTTTTCTCGTCCCCGATCTGCTTGGAAAGCGGTTAGGGCCAACAATTGTGAATTTTAAACCCGGTCAGGGATCTTGTTCGATGTGTGACCCGCGTCTGAGATGCACTAAATGAGCAAGGACGAATCTGCGTCCACAGATGCACAGCATTGCTTACCCACGTACTATATGTGTGTGTGCGTTGCTGAAGTGTTTCAGCGAATCATTATCCACTAAAAGTACAAGTCCTGTCTTGGTGCTAGCCAGTAGCCAATCAGAGGCAGAGTAGGGTGGGTTATCATTCCATAAATACAACGGAGACTTTTTTACGGACTCGATAAATTGCCATTGTTGTGGTAACACGTGGCGCGCCGCTCACGAAAGCAGCGAGCCACCGGCGGAATGGCGTTGGCTCCGTAGATGCACACAGGTGGGACACTTTAGGGAAAGTCAACTTTTTATTCATGGGTTAAAGTACTCTGGTGTAGTGGTGGAAATGCGGCGTATGATTTTGTTGACAAAACTCACCCTATGTATGTGTGGGGAAAAAAAGAAGAAGCTCACGTGACGTGAGCGAGCGCGGCAGATAAAGGTGTGCGTGTGCTGTAAAAATGTTTTCCATACTATTTGTAATTGTACAGTTATAGTTCCTTCTTACTGCTACTGAGGAGGAGTTCGTTCACTTGAGGTTTTCCTCAGGCTTGGTGGACAGTCTCACCGGCTTTCACACGCGGGGAGCCTCGCAGCCACGAGCCTCGCAACCGATCGGTGAAGAGAAGCCTGCAGGCCGGGGGAGCCCGTCTCTGCCTGGGCAGCCCACAGTGGCCGGCCGGGTCGCAGCTCGGTGCCGAAACGAAGCATATAACGGCGAGGAACGTTTGAAGTGTAGTACAGCTAGCCGGCTGGCTCGCTGGCTAGCAGCCTTCTTAATCAAAGTACAAGCAACAACTCCAGTCCACCTCCGCAATAAGTGAAATTCGTGAAATAGAAATACCCTATTTAAATACACCATGTTTTTGTTGAAGTTACAGCATTTGCATTTTTTGAAAGACATAATCACATATAAAACAATACAAACACATTTAAAAACACAATATATTGAGAGAGAGCAAGTACAATGTCCATCCATCCACCATTTAGTGAGCCGCTTCTCCTCATTTGGGTCGCGGGAGTGCTGGAGCCTATCCCAGCTATCATCGGGCAGGAGGCGGGGTACACCCTGAACTGGTTGCCAGCCAATCGCAGGGCACATAGAAACAAACAACCATTCGCACTCACATTCACACCTCCAGGCAATTTAGAGTCCTCAATTAACCTTCTGTTTTTTTTAGGCATTAAATCTCTTTACAAGATCACACTGAGGAGACTCAACTCTGTTTTGGGTGCAATAATCAACATCCTCTGACATAAATCACATGTACATGTAGTGTGACATCTGTTTGTGAGGGTTAAGGTAAGGTTTATTTAGGTTTAGAGTCGCGTGGTCACTGTCTGTGAGAGTCAGGCTAAGAGTTTGTTGACACTACAACAGAATGGGAAAATAGCATTTTGGAGGCTAAAGCTTTTGCTAATAGTCAAGTTTTTGAAAATGAGACCATTATGGTTTCTGAGTAAACACTGAAAACCTTTAAGGCATGCACATAAATAGCAATTGTCGTGTTCATGTTACTCTTAATAAGTTTGTTCACCTTTTTACAGAAAAGTGTACATTTATAACAACCATCGGCTTTACTACATTACTTGTGTTGAATTTTAAACTCATATGTCTATGAAGGGTATTCATAATTTGGACAAAACTCGGCAGGATAAAGCAGTTGTTGCATATGTGCCAGTCTGGCATGTATATTTTAGTATTTTTAGTGGGTCAGTATGAACATGAATTATTGTGTCCGAGTAGTCATCTTTACTTAAAACTTTTCATAAATGCAAAAGACATTTCTGTATTTTTTTCCATGGTAAATCTCCATAAAATGAATATGAAATAATGCCCTCTGATTTGCTGAAAAATAAAATAAAAATTAAAAAAGGATCTCAAAGCCAATTCCTAAACGGGTTTTGACTTTACCTTAAACATGAAGTGACTCGAACACATCATAGTATATCCAGAGAACATAGATTATTTTTCTCCCTTGTTAGCCATGCTGATTGGAGCCAAGGAAAACTATATGCTGCCTTTTTCCATACATAGTAGAGGAAATGAAAATGAAGAAAAAAAAAAAAGTCCAATGATAGAGTCTGAGGGTTCAACAGTTTGCAGATCTGACCTTCTTGGGATGTTTAAAACATATAGCAGGATTTGTTGTTAAGGCAGGACACCACTGGTCTTCGCATGCTGAACAAAACACACAATGGGGGCCAAGTTGCTCCAGCCAAGTTTCATCTTGCTTTGATGCCTCCTGTTTGTTCCCACCCCCAAGTTAAGGTAAAGACGAAGGAAGTATTTGCTGATTTCTTTGCTATGTGCCTCAAGGCAGCACCCAACACTGAAGAAGCTCAATGGAGTCTGATGTTCTGTGAGAGCACCAAACAGACTCCGAATGGGTTTCTGTTTGCCACATGGTCAATACACAGCTTGAGAATGATTTTTCTTTATAAAATTAATCAGTGAATAACAATCAGTGGAGCAAACCCAGCGCACGACACAGTGATACCTTGACTTCCGAGTTTAATGTGTTCCATGATGGCACTCGTAACTCAAATCCTTCGTACCTCAAATCATCTTCAAATTTGAAATGAATGGAAATTCCACCAACCACCAAAATTTCAGTAGTTTTTTTTATAAGAAAAAAATATAAATAGCACTCTACTGTATAGCACTCTATTGTATACAACAATAACACAATTAAATATAACGTAAAGAATGAAACAGTTTCTGCTCATATTTTTCATGCTTTGTTTCAATGAACATTGGGCTGTTCCTTTTTGGGCTGTGTGCCTTGGCCACCAGGGGGCAGTAAATACATACATACAATACAGATATTTGCTGGTGGACCGAGGAAAAGTCTAAGCTGCAGTCATGTTTTTTTTTTTTTTTTTTTCACAGAGAATAAAAAGTAAATGCCTGTGAATATTGTTATATTTTCTGTCTACGTGTGTTGCGTTATGATTGAAAAAATTGGCCGTAATTCAGGTGACAAGTAAGTTGAGGTACCACCGTATTTAAATTTGTTTGTCGGTTCGTATGTTAGCAGGCCATTTCCTGGTTCACGGAGAAATATGGAAAACAAGAGGATTGTTTTGATTGTGGGGGAGTGGGAAATGTTTCCATCAGGAATTGAACGTCAAAAAGAGAATGTTTTTGAACCACGTTGACAAAAGAGTGAAATGCCATGTCTGTTTTGCTTCGTTTGTTTTGTATAGTGCAGTGGCTCTCAAACCTTTTACACCCAGTACCTCCTAAAAATCCTTACCTCTCCAAGTACCACCATTAAGAGCCACATTAAAATACAATACCGGTAGCGTAGTAGGCCTCAGTGTTACACATCCCACACTATGACAATCGTTAGTCTAGTTTGTTAGCATGGCTAATTTCTGGTTGCAGGTTAATCATGTCATATTCTAAGAATAGACATTTGGTACTCTACGATTTGCATTCTGGGATGGGGGAACATTCTGTTGTTACTTAAACAGCAAAAAGTGAAAAAATGCATTTCTATAACAAAAGTGAAGAAACAGTGGATGGCATATTTGTTTTCGTGAGTCAGTTTTTTTAGAATCTTACTTCCTGGTCCAGGGAGAACGACATAATACGTGAGGATCCGACAGACGAGAAATCTGTTATGCGTGCCCAACAAAAAATCATTACACTTTGTGGAGGGGTGTGGTATGAGGCAAGGAAGAGCCCATTAAATTTGGCTGTGGATATGGCTAAAGGTGAGGATCCTTGCTTTTTAATTTTGTTTTAATTTTAATTAATTGTTTTTCTTTTTTTTCTTTTTGTTTTTCTTTTTTTTGGCAATTGCTAAATGGTTTGTAACTGCCCCTGCCTCCTATGAGACTGAAGCAAAACAGTCTTGACTGCAACTTTTGCCTGTTTGAATTTATGACCATGCACAGATAGTTATACAGGTTTATAAACTGCTGAATGATTTACAGTGGTGTTGAACTGCATTGCATCATACGGGGGGCATTTTTAATATTTTGGTTGTCTTATTTCTAAATCTTGTAAACATACTTCATGACGGATACTATAAGTAATCAGCAGCTAAGATTAATATGTGCTTTTTTGTTTTGGTACAAGTAATGACCCTTTTTGTTGATGGGGGTCATGGGCCAACATGGTTCCATTTAGTGCATAAACAGGAAACAAAACCATCTTTCAAAGATGTAAAGCTGTGGTTGAAAATTCCCTTGACCTCCCAAAACTCCCACCTCCTCCTCTGGAGGTAAATGCAATCCAATATCCTGCTTTCTGTCTCTCAACATATCTCAATATATCATTTTGATTTGTGTTTGTGTAATTATTCCCCCTCTTTATGGAGCCAGAGATGTAGTTCAGTGTTCTAATATTGCATTTGATCTGGAGCTCTTTAAAAGTGTGCCCATAAATCTTGAAATGCAAATCACGGGCCCCAAGGATTGCTATGGTGCCTTGAGGTCTGAGCGCACTTTTGATGGGGTGAGATTCAAAAGAATAATCACGGTTTGGAGGAATTAAAAGTGAAACCATAGCCGAACAGGATCTTCTCTGAAGTGCTTCCGCATGGCTCCTCAGTCGAAAAGGTCCTCGATTCCATTGTCCTATCGGCCACTATGTTTTCTCCACTTATCCCCTTTTACTGTGTATTATGATCCACCTAAAGCCACCTCATTAAAACTGCCTCGACTTGCTTGACTGAATCTAACAGTGACTTGTTTAATTTCAAGCTCTGTGTGAAACAATCAGACTCTTGTCTGTCATGGAGGGCCCCCCACGAGCCCGCTCGTAGAATAGCACTGCAAGTGTCTGCTCGAACAGCATGAAAACACATGTAGCAAGTTGCTGTGGAAGAGTTTGGTCTGACCACAACAGTCAGCTTTGAGAGAATGTGGGCACGGACGGCCATGACACCAGAATGTATTTTGGTTGTTCAACATTTGACTTGAACTGAGGTACAAATATGTCAATGTGTGTGTTCTTTCATCCAGTATGTTGTATTTGATTGCATTTCTATGGCTGCTATTTCTCTGGTGGAGTATAGTTTTTAAAATTATTTTTGGAAATGGTAACCTTTTATATACACTGACAACCAAAGTGTCTACCAGTAGGACTATAGGCTGATCAGGTGCAATGAATTAATGTATGCTCGCAATATAATTTAGTGCAGTTACAGTATACACTAATACAACCACAATAATAGACATATTGTAAATAGTATATACTGTGTTACCTCTCTGAGTCCAGCAAAACTGAACAATTCTTTTTAAATGCAGAATTTGTGATAGAGCAACAAATAAAAAAGTAGATGGACGGCATAGTGACTTGTGGTTAGTAACTTCTTTTGACGTTCGCCTCACATTTCTGAGGTTGAGGTTTCGAGTCTTGGCGCAGGCATTTCTGGCATTTCTCATCATGCTTGCATAGATGTTCTCCAACCTCTTCCCATTTTCCAAAGAACATGTGTTGTAGGTTCATTGAATACTCTAAATTGCCCAAAGGTGAGAATGTGACTGTGACTGAGAATGGTTGTTTGTAAATGGTAAATGTGCTTGCACTTACAGCATTTTTTCGACTTCAAGGCACGCAAAACACTTTAACACAGTCTCCTCATTCACCGACTGATGACGACGAAGAATCAGGAGCAACTGGAGTTTTAGGTATCTTGCTCAAAGACACTATGGCAAGGTAACACGAGTGGCTCAGGCTCAAACCCAAGTTGAGAGACGACCACTCGACCACCTGGCTGGCAACCAGTACAGGGTGTACATGACTCGACCAAAAACTGCCAAAGGTGCAGGACACATCGGGCTGACAATGTTCACCCACTGCCCATCTAGAGCTGACAGCAGATCATCGGTTTGTTATGTTCCAACTAACAAAACAGGAACAAAAAAAACAAAAAACAAAAAAACAATAGATGGATTGAAGTTGGGGTTGATTGCAAATTGAAAAGGTCACTACCATTATCTGAACGCATACACATGCCTACGTATATAAACTCCAACTAGATTTGAGTCATACATGCATGCTTGTTTTAGGTGTCCAATCCAGTCTGGTTTCCAATAAAGTTCCATTGAATTGATCAGATTTATTACATTCTTCTTTATTACATTCAAAATAAGACCCAAAAGTAGCTTTGGAGTTAAAACTGTCATCATTCATGACGTCATTATGCGAGCGATACATTGGCCCATCTTGTGAGACTTCAGATCATTGAGCATCTAAGGACCGCCGCACACCGCGCGACGCGGCCAAACCCAACTTGGAATGGACCGTCGTAAAAAAATTACAGTTGGTGACTCACACCCGTACATTGAGCGATTGGATTGATGGACGCCCAGCGACAATAACTGGCAAACCTGTATAGGCTTTTGAGGCTGCACATACATTACATTGTACTTTATCACTTTTATGAAACCATAAAAATATAGAATGACAGTCAGGGAAGAAGCGGGTTGCTACAGAGGAGGACGTGGGCGAGAATAAAAGAGTGGGGATATATTGAGAGGTTCCCCAATTGCCTCCATTCACTTGAATTTACCCAGTACGGTCCGTACATCACTCTTGTGCATTTTGGTGACAGAGACTGCAAACTTTGCCATTTCATCCACAGATACAGGTAAATATGAAATTGTACATCTAGTTAAGTTATGTTTTAAAACGCAATATATGTAAACTTGATATACAGCTTGATGGCAGCCGGCTGGGTCTCGCTATCTTAAAATCTGTAAATGTATTTTTAGCGTGAAAGTTTATGTGCATTTTGATTCGGTGTAATCTGCGACATTGCTACATCGTGCAACGGTAATTCAAATTTTGAATCGCCACAAAACCAGTGCCCGAGGGATCGAACCTGCAGACGGCAGAAGAGTACAGTCGGGTTTGGCTGGATTGCTCGGTGTGCGGCAGGCTTAAACTATCAGACCCGTAAGTGCGCTTTGCTTTTTTCTTCATCTTTCTAGCATTATTTTCTTAAGCCACCATAAAAGTTTGAGGATGACCAAAGAGCCAGAAGTGGAGGTTATTTTCATTTTTTTACAAATCAGGCAGCTTCCTGCAACCAATTATTTTCACATTCCGCTGTAATTTTGTCATTTGGGTGAACCAGCTAGTCATTCATAATGTTTAATACACAGTGATGAGATGACCTGAAGTAAGCATCATTTGATCAAAGGCCAGAGCACTGGGCTACTCCCTCCCCTTCATGGCACTTGACCAGCTGAAGGAAGTCATCTTTTTGCACATTGCACCATTGCTAAGTGTGTCTCTTGCTGTCAGCCTGGCCGCAGCCACATATCAAGCAGCTCGCAGCATTCCGCTATTATTCTGAAGCATCACATGGGTTTATGATGAGCACCAGAGCGTCTTTCTTCTGAAACCTGAGGAGGAAGGAAGATGACAGCTGACTGATACATCACTGTTGGGGGTTTTGATGCTTTTTGGAGCACTTGGATAGGAGGCGGTGACTCATTACCCGCTTGTCTTCTTCTCCAGCTGTGCCTTGGTCCTGAGGAGGTTTTGAAGCACATCTTCAGGAAGAAGAAGAAAATGAGAAACAGTGTGTTTAACGTGCACGTCTTGTATCTTCTTTCTGTGCTTGAGAACTTTTGAGGCCTTTTGTGGTGCATCGTTTGTGTTCCCATGGGAATGGTGGTACCATCCGGAGCCACCGTGTCCCGTTTTCGAGCTTTACTGCAAAACCTACATGACATGACCCACAATTAATTTGGATTCCCGAAAACACAGAAACCAGTTCTTTGTGTTTTATGTTCTTTTTATTCTCTTCTGGGGAGTTGCTACTGAGCGGAGGAGCTTTATCAGTCTTGCTTGCCTGCTGGGGTGATAAAAAAAAGTGCAGTTGGGCTTGTTGATTTATTTCAAGTCCTGCTTCTTTTTCTGTTCCTTGGGTCAGCAGAGTAGGGAGGAGTAGATAAAGACCCCCAAACATTCAGTTTCTCCCAGTGGCCACTCTCACCAGCTGGCAGTCTTGGACTCAGGAAAGAATTGGGCTTTGTGATGGAGGCCTGCTGAGCCCACTCAAAACACACCCACAGGGCTTCAGGATAGTGGAGCTGGGAAAAGAGAGGACTGAGAGAAAAGAGAGGCCTCCAAACAGCAGCCCCCGGCCTGATGAAAACACTTTTGCTTTATTGCACTGACACCACCAAGGAGGAGAAATATCCCTGTTGCAAGCTTTGATGGACCAAAGTGCGACTTTCTCTCGAAAATAATTTGAACTAGGATTTCACTCAGTACAGCGCGGACCTCCACCAATGTTGAATTGTTGTTTAAAGTGGGACAAACCAGTGGGAAAATGTAATCGTTTTTCCATTTCTGCAATCAACAGTGTGTGCTCTGACAAGAATGAGGCTGTTGATTCCAACGAATGCCTTTCATTATGAAAAGACAGGGGTAGCTATCCTACTAACAGACAGATAACTCATTTAAGCACAACACGAGGCCACATAAACAACAAGCCTAACTCAATTCCACATTGCATAATGTGCTGAAAATATGATCTCTATTTAAATGTTTATTCGGATTGACACCAAAATTCAATGTGTTCACCTTTTGACACATGCCTTCATAAAGTTGAATGGAAATCGGTTTTGTAGATGTAAAAGAAACAAATGAGCATCAAAACAACACCTCTTGCCCTTGTGTTTTTACTCTTGGCGGAGGTAATAATGGCGCGGCGTGGTTCCTCCGAGATCACAAAAATGTCTTTTACGCCCCACTGTCATTGTCAGAAAAGAGTTTGAAGTTTTACAGACATTTGTAGCATGCGGTGGGGCACCTTGACATCTTAAAGCAAAGCCAAATAAACTGAGCGTTGGTGCCAAATGTGCAAGTGGATTTAAAAAAAAGACTTCATACATAATTCAAAGGTTAAAAAAAGAGCGCACACAACATGTAGAGAAAGAATAATAAACAGAAGGAAGCCCAAGCCAAACTGAGAAAGGATTGTCAGCTATATTGACTGTGTAGAGGGTTGTGCTAAAAAATGACAAAGATTGATGAGGTGTCATGGCAACGGTATTGTAATAGTCCAACGTGGTGTTGGTAAGATCCAAAAGGTGTGTCTTGCTAAAACTGGGCTCATCTATCCAATCTCAGAGCCAAATACCAAACTCAACTAAACCCTAATATTGTAGCTTTTTTTTTTTTTTTTGGTCGGATATTGCTGACATCACTTGTACAAGTAGGAATAATAAAGTACCTTTATTCACTCCCATCGCACTGTAAAATTGACACCGATATGACCATCTTTGCTTCACGCTTTACAACAAGGGCGCAAAAGAGTAACTCATAAACACTGCTTAAGCAATTTTAAACCTTCAATAATAGAAGGTTAATAAATAAATAACGAAACATAATGCTGAGGAGGTATGTGCATCGCCCCACTTCTAGCTCCAGCTCTTTGCTGGGTTCTTAACTGATGCCTATTAATGTGGCAAATTGTCAAAGAACTGGCATGACCTGTTTCATTGACTGGAGGTCCTGGAACTTTCTCTCCTTGATTGGCAGAGCACATGGAAACATTCTTATCCATGCCATTGGCTCATTTGGCACCTGTACCCACTGTGGCAGAGTCCTCCAAGAGGGACAGCTTGAAATGGACCTTGCCTTCGTTACTAAATTGAAGAGCCCGCAAGTCATGCCCAGTCGGATCTCCAGCTTTTTTGCCAGTTCTGATGCTAATGAAGTAAGATCCATTCAGTTTCAGGAACTCATCATCGTGCTTGAGCACCTTCACATGGTAAGGTGATAGTCTGAGTCTTGCAGTCTGAAGCATGATGACGTAGTCTCTTGGCGTGAAGAACTATTTTGCGTTCAATAGTACTATGCATGCTGTCACACTCTGTTTGTGTGTGCCCTGCAGCAAGGTATTTCTCTGTTATTAGTACGCCATATTTCCTTGAAATCTCAGAGAATGCATTGCGTTTCTGATATCCGCAACCATTGCTCCACACTATGATCTCCTTGAGTTCTGGATGGTTTTTAATCATACCTTTTAATCATACTTCCCTACTGAGGTCGCTTTCTGATTCGTCCCAAATGTAGCAGTACCCTGCCTTTGATTTCAAGTTGAAGAGGGTGAACTTATGGACCTGTAGTTTTGTTTTGTAATACAGGCTGCTAGCTTTGGTTTTTGGGCACAGCAGCACAGCTTGCAAGTCCATTGACCGAACAGACTTCTCATTATTTGCAGAATCCTTGTCACAGGATGTCTCTTGCCTCGCTTCATCTTTCTTGGTGACATGTGCATCATATTTGGCCTCGCTAATGTTACCATGTTTGAATGAAACGCAAACATCACACTGATCTTTCTTTGGAATTAATATAGAGTAGTTCTCTTCATGGAACACATTTGTGAAATATCAAATTCCAACTGCCCTCACTCCATCAATTGCAGCTGCCTGTTGATATTCCCCATTGTAGATGGGACACGGTTGTGCCTGGATGAAAGAACTTCTTGTCCTTGTAGGTCTCTCTGCTTCTGCAGTAGTGTGACTCAACAGTGGGCAGGTCCCTCAACCAATCCTTAAGGAAATCCTTGATATCAGTTTCAAGCGTTGCATGCTTGCTGCTCTTGGAACCAGATTTAAAGAGTGGCGTTGCCGCTTGTTCATCATGGTTGATAGTGTCTTTGTTCAGCCAGTGTATAATGGTTCTTTCAAGGAAACCAAGTGTAAAGGAAAAAAGTGCCTTGCACACTTTGAGACTCGTTCCATCTTGAAGCTTCAGTTGGTAGGACAATAATGAATTGCATCGGGATCCCTCAGCAACTTTCTTTTGCTTTATGTTAACCTTTGTGACCAGAGCGGTGACATATAAACGACGTTCTTCCCAGGTGTTCATTGCCCAAATCTTCTGAAATATCCACTGCCGCTGGTCTTCTGTAATGACTTGGCAGTCTTGGATTGAGACTCACTGACAGAGCTTTGAGTTGCAGGGAGGATCCATAATCTTTGCACCTATTTCTATACCACTTTTGCACTTGTATCACACTCCTTTGACAAATGTTTCTTTTTTTTTTTCATTTTGGTTCCATGTTCTAAGGTGTTTATTTTTTTCCCTTTTGACCATATTGTTTAAATCAACATCTTCATCCTGCTGTTGTGGAGTTGTTTCCACCATGGTTAGGCTGCCTTTTATTTTCAGGGTCAGAGGACTTATCACAAGATGGGATATAGTCTGGTTCACTGATGACATCATCATCATCACATATGTCTTCATGGTGTGCATGTGTCTGCTTGGCATTTGCAACATCAACGGGAGTGTTTAAGGGATTGTCTGTGTCATCTGAAACAGAGTCTTGGGCTGGTACATGCTGCTTCATCTCTTCGACAATAGTCTCATTGTCATTTTTGTTGGATGAGGACTGATTGGTTTTAGAACTATCAAGTGCGTCACCTACCAAAAAGGAAAAACATTTAATGGATCTGAGATTCATTGTCACGATTGTGTGATCGTTCTGATAAAAAAAAACATTACTTGGTATTGGTATGTGCACAAGCTGCAACTAGACACTGCACAACAGGAATACTGGTCAAATGCCAATATTTTGCTCAAGTGAAATTTTTGTTAAATAAAAACACAAGCATTAAGACGATCCTTTGTAATTTTTGTTATACACATAATTACTCGCTGTTAGATTACAATACGGTTAAATGCGTGTTCACTAGGTCATAATGTGGAAAAAATTAGTACCACATATTACTACATTTTGCTTTGAGATGGTATTTTAAACTTGTGCTTCGATGAATAGATGCTTCAGCGCTGCACTATATGCAAATGACCTTTTTTTTTTTTTTTTTTTTTTTTTTTTTTCCGAGAATCCCATCGCAGTGACTTTTGAAGCAAAGTTTAACGCTGAGCATACCAGTCAGAGTCTCCTCACTTATCTATGCACTGGCGTAAGCATTGACCTGATCACTGACCTTTTAGCAACCTGCACCGCATTTCAGATATCCATTCGCGGTCAAGGTAAAGTAGCATGTTTGGTCAAATTAAATTGTGTGATTAATCTGAGTTAATAAATGATTAATGTGATATTTTTTTCGTGATTAATCATAAGTTAATGCTTTAACTTTGACAGCCCTAGTGGTGTCGTCAACCGACCACACCGTAATTTTTTACTACCTGTCCACGACCCACTTTTTTTGTCCTGACCCACCAGTTGAGAATCCCTGATCCAAACCAACTCGCAGCTGCAGATGTTCAGTCATTTATTTTGCAGGTAAGCCATTGGTAGGTTCTGTACAGTATGTGCTTACTGTTTTATCCTTGAAGGACTTTCCCTTCCAAGTACGGCTGCATCTTTGATCTACTTGTGTTTCCATAGTCTTAATAAGGATATATGTAGTATAGCCTATCAGCCCATAATTATTGCCAGGCTCTGGCCCAAATATCAGTCAGATTGTTCGAGCACGGCAGTCATCCATCATAGCAAAAATAGAATGTTGCCTTTTGCCTAATTAGCTATGACATCAACTGCCGAATGATCCATGATATTCCATGACACAGTTTATCCTGCCAGTCAAGATCAGAGGCGACTTGAGTGACATAATGGAAACTATTAGTGTAGTAGCGTTGTGCTTCAACCTCAATGCATTTCTGTTCTAAATCCATCATTATAGCCGCTATAGGATTCCATGAAATTCCCATGTGAGAAGGGGGGAAAAAACACCCACACACTCCCCTCAGCATTGTCTGCCACCCCACACACTCCCATGCAGATTTTTCCACTTCTCCATCGATGGTTTCCATAAACTCCCTACAAACAACTCTTCTTTTTTTTTTTTTTTGCCACATTTAGAAATCAAATGGCACAGAGGCTTATTTTTTTTCAAACCTCTCTCGTTAAAAGACTTCCTCATTTAAGTTTCCAGCCCGTGTACACTCTAGGGTTTGGAGCTAGTAAACAACAGAAAGGTCTAAATCAGTGGAAAAATGTGTCTAATAGCGTCAAGTGCCATTCGCCTATGCCCACCGTAAAGGCATTAAACAATACAGCCATTATCAAGCTGGGATTTAAAACAGCAATAATGAAGTGAGGGTCAAAATATAAAAATGTAAATGACAGAGGGCCTATTGAGAGTAGACAGGAAGTCTTGAATTAACTGTACTGTATAAATCATGCAATTCCACCCACATTTTGGGGAAAAATATGTCATAAATATGGATTTAAAGTTACACCAAAGTTTGGCTTTACTGCTTAACATATTTATGCTCATTTTTAACAAATCATTTGTGTTTACATTATGCCCTATGGTAAAAAACAAACAAACAAAAAAAACATACTACTAATCCGAACAAATAAGAGGTCCACCAGTGTCCTGTAACTGCAGAGTTTCAGTGTACAGACAATGACTCATGAATTTAGAGTTCTATGTTAGGGTCCTCAAAAGGGTAGCGGATGAGTAGCAAATCCCATTTTTGGGGCATTGGAATGGCCTGAGATTTTATGATCATCCGGAATTGCATTACCTCATTTGGCATGTATTCTGCTGTTGTACTGTGTTTCACATTTTTCTTTAGTTCCTGCCTTTTTACAGGGTCTCTGACTGTACCCAATGGGGGTAGTAGAAACTCAGTACCGTCATTGGCTGGCAAATCACTGAATGCACACTCAGCGTTTGGCCAATCTACATGGCAAACCTTATATGTAGTGCCACTGATTGTTTTGTTTCGTTACCCAATCTGGATTTAAACCTGTACTTGGGATTGAGATGGGCCTATGAACATCCAGGATTTGATGACTGCACTCAACGTGTGACCCCAAAACATTTTGGGGTTTGAGATGGGTCTGGATTTTATGATCCTCCAGGATGTTATTACCCAAGTCGATGTGTTTTCTTCCCTGTTCATCATTCAGCACTGATTCATGTTTCTCTTTCATTCCTCCCTGCTTACAGGGTCTCTAAATGTAAATACTCAGTACTGTCATTACTCATTTAGCCATAGGCCAGTCCAGATGTCAAAAATTATAGGCAGCACAATTGATTGCATGAATACATCCTGACAGGTATCATAGTTGAATTAACCCGAATTCGGTCATTCTAAGAGTAGAGCTCACCTCTCCTTGCCCTGCCATTTGTCATCTTCACCATTACTTACCCACCAACTTCTTTGCGCTCTGCATGCAAGCGCGTCACTGTCTATTAGTCTGAACCTGAGCGAGTGCATATGCTGGACGGAGGATGTTGAGGAAAGCCCAGGTGAGATGTTTTCTCACGGAATCCCTCCTCCACGTGCCGCCAGCTCATTAGAGTTTCCAGCCACACCGTCAGATCTCCACATAGGCACTCACACATTCCTGCTTAAGCCACCTAACACCAAGGCTCCAAAACATACAAGACCCTTTTATGAAAACAGGGCATTAATGTTCTCTAATGTCGTCAATGTCAGTGTGTTGGCATGTAAGGCTGAGCACAATCAAAAAGCAATTTAAGAACGCTTTAATCGTAAAGTTAGCTGGAGCATTGTTTGGAAGTAAAATGGAAACAGTTGAAACGGGCCTTGTAAGGTGACACACTCCAAGTGGTCATGGCTCAATAATAGTTTTAGGACTTAAAATGGTTGATTGATGTCGTCCAATTTTAATGTCTCCGTGTCGTGCTGCGAGTTAAATAGACTGGAATACGTCTTTGTACTGTACCAAGACCGTGACCGTGAGTTAATATTTTTGTTTCGTTGGAAAATCTGACTTTTCTGCAGGGATTATGAATATCACCGCATCATAATGTGACATTTTTAGGTGGTAGTGTTTCAAAGGGGACTCCATACTTCAGGTTCAGTGGCCAGCAATGCGAGTCCATCTGGCTCCAAAGGAAATTTGATTGATCACGTGTGTGGGTAGAATGATGAAGATGATGAATGTGTCACCTCTGCATCCTTGACATGTGTGGGAACGTGTCAGAAAGTTAAGACACAGTCACACACCCACAACGCAAACACACATATATAAATGCAATGTAATTTGCATTATTGTACTTGTATTTTGGTGCAGCAGTATAGAACTACACTGCAGATTCTAATATTTTGGTCACCTTATTTAGCGTCACAAGAAAGCAGTATGAGAAACAGTTCTCGGTCTGATGCAGTGCAGTTCTACACCACTACAACCACAACAATAATCATTGTTAAATTAATACACAAAAATGATCACGATCATTAAAAAGGCCTACTCTGATACAGCTCTTAAGTTGAATCTCATTAGAAAGGTGTACCTAATGTCGTGGCTCGTGAGCCTGTGTACTTCATTTGTATCCTCATGTTATCGTGACGATGTGAACAGTTGAGTACATAGCGGCCTCAGTATGAACACATTTTTAAACGCTGTGACATAAAACACAATTCCCAGTACAACACTGCACAAAAAAAAACCACACACACACACTCCCGTGCCATTCACATCTCTATCTTCACCAGCCTGTGCCATGGTCATGCTGCCCCCGCTTTGTTCTCCAAACAACGTCTTTAAAGAAAGCTTATGATGGGCCTCTTTGACATGTATTGTTTGGGGAAGAGAATTTAGACCCCTCAGCCCCTGAGCCTTGGGCCTCATCTGCAAGGCAAGGCTGCCACTGTGACTAATGCCCCATAGTCGAGCCTCTGGGCGTGTACTGTGTGTGTGTGTGTGCGCGTAGTGCGTGTGTTTGCCTGTGTGTGTGCGCACGCGTTTGAGTCAGGGAATGAGAGAAAGTGTGACTAATGTCTACAGAATGGTATTTATACATTAGGGAGCCATTAGTAGTTTAGGCTCCTGCATGGAACAGCAGGGAGGGAGACAAGCATTGTCGTGCTCCCGGTAGCCCCCCCCCTCCCCCCAACATCATCTCACTTCCACCATCCTTACAGCTATCATGTCGGAGAGAGTTGGACTAATGAGTTCAATGCAAATCACATGATATTTGACTGAATTGTAAACAGTGTTTCTCAAGTTACTTCTGCAATTAATGACCTGGGGGCGTTAATGTATTCAAGTGCAGATGGGATAAGGCATCTATTGTAGGGAGACCTTTATTTGTACACATATAATGCAGTGAAACATCAAGACAAATACAGTAAGTCACATAACATAAACATTGACACATACAACATAGTGAATTATGATGATGATGTCAAAGTCTACTGGAATGCTAATTCTTGTTAAATATGCTGTTTTAGCACAATGTAAGATAATACTCACTGCTGTGTAGGGAACTTGTTGGCCCACTGTAATTAATCAGACTGACAGCTTCAGTACTGCTGTTTTGGCTAGCAACAGAATTCAAAAGGGTTCATCATTTAACTTCTCTCAACATTAATGTTAATTACTGTTCTTAAAAGTTTTCATTCACATCAGACATACACGTAGTGTACATCGAATAAAAGGGTACTCAGGATACATTTATTGTCAGGGAGGATCAGAGGTTGATGATCATGCACTTAATATTTCTTTAGTGACATCACCTCCTATTCAGTGTTTTCAGTAAGTTTTACTGGTCATTGCGTACTGGTATTGTCCATCCAATTGATTTTTTTATGGCACTTGTCCTCATTAGGGTCACAGGTGAGCTTGAGCCTATTCCAGCTGACTGTGGGCAAGAGGTGGCATACACCCTGGACAGGGCACATAAAGGCATACAACCATTCCCACTCATATTCAGACCTATGGACAATTTTAATGAGCATAACAAGCATGTGTTTGGAATGTGGGAGAAAGCTGGAGCACCCAGAGAAAACATGAAAAAGAAAACCCCGCACATTCCGGCTGAGATTAGAATCCAGAACCTCTCAACTGTGAGGCAGACGTGCTTAACACTGTTTCATCATGCTGCCCTTGACCACATTGTTGGTATGTGAAAGTTGTTGTGTGAATGTAGAAATGAAAGAAAGTACCCCAAAGCATATAAAATGATTATAAAACAAGTTTCTTCATGCTCATACATTGTATTTCTATGTTGTATTAATTCTAAAAAACTAAAACAGCAACTGCATTGGTCACCACAGCTGTTTACATGAATTGGAACGTACTGTATATATGAATTGTAATCGCTTCTCATAAGGCCTCCAAGTCTAGACGGACCCAGACAAAGAAAATATTACCTTTCAAAAGTCAAGGAAAGGCCTCAATTCATATGTTATTTAAATAACACAGAGGAAGTCCCCGGTGGAGCGCCCTAATGGTACCAGCAGATAAACGCTCTTCAAACACAGATAAGCGATTACTTGGGGGGGGGGGGGGGAATAACAAAGGGAGAACTGCATTGATAACATCAACAAGCTCATTTTGTCTTATTGACACAAGAACCAATTGTGACATTCGGGTTTGCGAAAATGATAAATGTCCAAGTGTCCTGTTCAGGGTGTTGAGTGAAAGCATCAAGGCCAAGGTTTGCCCTTCACTGGGGGCACAGCGTTGTTGTGTGTGTGTGTGTATAAGAGAAGCAAGGTGTAAAAATACCACACCGCTCCAAGATAAACCCTCTCTCCCACGGTCTGACATTTACAGAGGCCTGGAGCGTGGGAGTGTGTGAGGGGGTTGCCCTGTGAGTGGGTGCTTTTGTGTGTGTTTAGGAGGTTTCCCTTCACCTAGCAGAAAAGCTCCATTGATGTTGGCTGTCACTCCTCTCAAGTGCGGACACAAGGTCAGAGGGAAGCTCTTGGCGCTTTTCCATGTAGCAAACACTCGAGCATGTTTGCATGTTTTCCCCGTGTTTGCGCAGTGTACGACATTTTCAGGGTGTGACTCATGCATAATTGAGAGGGGAAATCTGTTTTCATGTGGCTGAACTTTTAAGATGGAGGTGCACGTGGCACTGAGGAAAAAGAAGCATGCTTTGAAAACTAGTGACTCAGTGCTCTGAGGCTCCTCCGTGGACCTTGTAATGCGCAGCGTGACAGGTGATAATTGGTAATAATTTGTAAAACATAATTTGAGCTTCCAAAAATATGTTTTCGGATGGATGCATGATGAAATTTCCAACCAAGTGGAAATCAACTTATGTTAACTGGCATTTAATGACCAAAATTCAGACTCCAAACAAAAGTGGAAGTAGTAAATGACAGCATTTAATTGTGTTTTATCAAAGTTATTATACTATATTAATCCTACAAGGGGAAATTCTCCTCACACTTGGCTGTATTTTTGTTGCATATCTGACATGCACATGCGCGCACACACTTTTCACAGTCATGCGGGCAAGGGACAGATGTCAGAATGAGAGACCAGCTCAACAGTGGCACACCTGTTAGCAGTTTTAGGAGGGGTTGGTGCCTTGCTCAAGGGCCCTGCAACATTTCTTAGAAAGCATACTGGCATTTTCCATATTTTCCAATATCAAATGTCTATATTTTGGATCAGATGTTTAACTGAATATGCACCAGGACTAGGGTACCATCGAAGGGCTAATTGTCTGTCTACATGTGTTGCTGTGCCGTTCGTGTTTAAAAATCCTTTGGTCAAAGGGCTATAACACTGTGACATCGATTCTAGTTTCCTTGGCCCTTCTATGGCCTTTTGCATTGTGTGTTAGCATTAAAATAGCAGACATTAAAGTTACGTGCTTTGGTGAAATACACAACATGTAATTATTTTTGTTTTATGTGTCGATTTACAGTAAACCTCAACTGCGAGTGGCAACAAACTGCTTGAAGCAAGCGACTTGGTCTCTCTTTCCAAGAATTGTTCACTATCTGCCAAACTGCAGCTTATTGTCATTTCTGGATACTGGATTTCCAGCATGATGGTAAAAACAAGCAAAGTAGCGTTTTCCAGTCTTCTCTTTGACATTTTCACAAGCAACACAAACAGCCTCCAAGCAGCTTTCAGCTGCCTCCTCCTCAGCCTCGTCAGCCTTTCCAGCCGGGCCCTGCCAGCGACATGTCAGGTCAATAAAATACGACCTTTGGCGGCGGGCATCCGATAAAGTTCCTCACTTTATGCGGGGACAGCCCGCATCGAGGTAATTTACCATGTACTCCAATAAAGGAGCACTGGGCGCTTTGTGACAGGCGGCCAAGTGGAGGAGCGGCTCAGCCGGTGAGCCGCCATGTTCGGTGTTCATCACAGTGACCGTGACCTAACTGACTAGTGCCATCTCATCTTTAATGTCAAACAAATCACTGACTGACATTTGGAGAGGAGAAGGAAAATAAAGCTTGGTCGATATTAGTCAGCCACGATAAAGAATGAACTGAGCACGAGTCTTGAGCGGGTGGTGTTTGGATGTTGTCTTTCAGGATTTAAGTTTATTTGCTCACTCAGTGCGCAGCCATCAAACTAACGTCTCAACTCGAATCTGACACAGATTGATGGTAGCCACGCAAGACGCGTCTGATGCCTAGCGAGCAGGTCAATGTTGCAGGCGGTGACCCGGAGCAGAGGTTCCGTCGGAGGCTGTCCCAGTCTGAGGTCCCTCTGCCTGCCAGAGTCACATTTTAATCACAAGCATAATTTGAATCTACACTAATGAATACAAATGACTCCCAGGATGCCGCACGATGAGAGTGATAGATCATTATCGCCGCTAACATTCGCATATCTGACGCCCCTTTTCAATTAGCAGCCCCCGTGGAGATGATCACGGAGACCCCCCGCTCAAATGAAGACAAACGACGGCACTCGCCGCGCCGTGTATCTTCCCCGCTCCTTTAATAGCTTTCTAATTTAGGAACATCTTTGACATGACGTGATTTGGCGTCAGACTTTTTCTCTCCTCCATTCTCGAACGAGAAGTTGATGAGAAAGTCACATAATAGAAAGCAGGTGTTAATCAACCTTACTCGGATGTGACACGCAATTCAAGAGGGAGTTTGACAAAGAGAAGCTCGTCCTTGCCACTCAGTGACACGAAGCATTCACTTCACAAAGACGCTTTCCTATCCATTTAGTCATACATCCCACTTTTTCCATTATCTCTCAAATTGGCCTTTAAAGTACTGTGGAACATTTTACAGTTCAAAACCCCTTATCACATAATTTGGAATTTGACTGATTGTGAATGTGTGAGTAGTACTAGTAGGAGTTAGATTATTAATGCAAGTACAGATAAAGACGGAGGAAGAATGTATGACTTGACTTACGACTTGCTTAACCCAAGTAATGACTTGACTTGCTTGAAGTGTATTGTGGGACTCGACTTGGTTGAGTTGTACCACAGTGACTTAGGAGTTGCATAAAACTTGAAGGTCAAGACTTGAGACTTATTCATGACTTGCATGTATGTGACTTGCAATCACCGCACAGAGAGGAAAAATATACACTGGAAGTTACATTAAGAATGGCTGGATATAGTAATTGATTACTTGATGGTGAAGAATCTGGTTGATTTTGTGCAACTGATAGTTGATGAACAGTGATGCTGTTACTTTGTAACGCGTTACTCCAGAATGCCGCCATTTTGAGTAACTAGTAGTGATGTTACGAAATGTGCCGAGTCTTCGAGACGTGTGTCGAGCAATAGAGGCGGCGTTTCCGCAAAGCGCGTAGCGGGGCTCGCTTCATTTAGGGGCGGACCCGGAAACATTTGTTTATAAAAACTGCATTTTCCACCGTTTCATATTTTATTTATGTTCACAGAAAGTAAGGTAAAAATAAAACCTCACTGGGAGAGGAAAAATGACTGTACCCCAATTTCAAAATCTTGCTCTCCTTTAATGCATCACTTAACACAAGAATGATGACAAAACTGTTATTTCTAAATAAGCACTTTCAAAATCCTCTGCCCTCTTAAGCCCATGCCAACTTCCCAAAGTGACAGAAAAACATTATACAACCTGCCATACTAGTGATGATGAACATTTTAAGCACACAGAATATGTTTTAAAATACACTTTATGTTGGGAAATGACTTGGTCAAACATTGTTTTGTAATACATACAGCCAAAAAGAACCAAAAATGCAAGGTAGCAAATAATGCATGTGGTAAAGATCCAGCTGCCTGTGATTATGGTTTCGTGTGCAATGAAGCATCAAGAAATGAACCATTACTCGAACCAATGGCTGAAGTGTTACGATGCTTCATGATGAAGCTAGCCAGCACTAGTAACTAGCAAAGTAATGTGTTACTTTCCCCGGGAGAGTAATCAGACGACAGTGATTTTTTTTCTAACCAGTAATAGTTACTTTTGAGTCATCGATGTAGCTCACCGAGCACTGATTTTTGGCTGCTGACTTGAAAATTTGCAGTTCAACCAATCAACAGCATTGAACTGTTCACAAAGACCACTTCTTTTTCAATAAGGGAAAGCGACTGGGATGCGATTGTTGATTCTAGAATGCACAGTAACGGTGCAGTACCATAAAAGTGCAAAGAAATGCACGATTTCACTATCGCCATAGTTTTGTTATTTTCCTTTGTAAAAAGTGTCTTTGATTGTTGTTACTTTTTATTTACACATTAAGAATACAGTTTTACTGGTGTGTTAAGTGCGCAATGCGTTGTGGTTCATACCTAAGTGCACGGTCATAAATCGGTCACGGAGGTTAAGGACTGTCTCACCGAAGGAGTTACAATACTTATCTTAAATAAGATTTACAATGAAAAGTGAGAACTTTCAACTTCATTGTAGTCCGGACTGTGAGCTGGTTTAACGCGCTGGACGGGGCTGACGTCACGTAAGTAAATGCTAAACGCTCCCCCCCCCCCCCGTTCATCACCCACAGTTTTGCTAGTTAAACAGTTGCATAATCTTTTCTTGTGCTTCGCATCAAAATTACGATGGTGGGAGCAATGGTGTGTGTGTGTGTGTGTGTGTGTGTTTGTATGCCCCCAATATCAAACCGTCACTCCCTTTTATTCATGATTAGCATTTTGTGGGCTTATAAATTAGTGATCAGAAACAGGGTGGTCTTTCTTTTGTGGTTCACACACCTTTGTTACCTCCTTTTAAAGTGTCAGTATCAGTACAAGCAACGTTTATTCTCACTGACAGGTGCTCATTTATTCTGGCTGCTAGCAGAGGTCACATCATAATTATGGTATATTACAGTCAACGCTCTTCATTGACTCTGAAGTGGCCTGGAGAACACCGAGACTATGACATTGTTAGCTTTTTTTCCATTCTATCCAAGGTCATCTCAGCAATTTATATTACCTAAAGTCTTTTGATTTGATTTTATTACAAAACATGAATGCTTTTGTGCAAACTGCGATGATGAATATGCAGTACTTTACATCCTGGCCTTGTTTGAATCTAAATGATAGATCATATGTGGTCTTCAACATCATGTGACCAGTCTACCTTGTAATTGAATCCGCATGCCTAATCATTGACTCGCAATGTTTCATTTTCATTTAGATGGCAAATATTTGCAGACTCATTTCTCCCGATTAAAGATTTTATAGAATGTTGAGGAGGTCTATTTTCCAATTTTATCTGGTGTTGTTGCCCCCCTTGAAAATATATACAATTTGTAGCGGGATATGTGATGAACAAAAATAATCCGCTTACGCTTTGGCAGTAAACCTTGAGGAATGAGGAATTTTTGTTTCATCTTTTTGGTCCAATGTTGGTATTTATTGGATTTGAGTTAGATGGGGTTGACATACATTATACAATTTGGTCCAGATGTACAAATTGAAATTATTTTGTCTTTATACACCACCACAATTTGAAGAAAAAAATAATAATAAATTTAAATCAGGATGTGATAGCTCTGACGACTTACATCTTTGATTTAAGATGTTTCACAAACACACACAAAAAAATGCTGTTTACCATTCAGAAATTACATGTGGAAGTATTTGGACGTGGAAGTATTTTGTCATTGGACAGACTGTAATTGTAAATAGAACCATCATTTTCATAATAGAATGCAAATACTTGAGAGCCTTAAGTCTGGAACCTATGGACGTGACTTTCGTCCCTGCAGATGCTTTGCCAGGCCTTCATTTCCATCCATTTTCTGTACCGCTTTATCCTCACGCGGGTCACGGGCGTGCTGGAGCCCACCCCAGCTATCTTCGGGCTAGAGGCGGGATCCACCCTGAACCGGTCACCAGCCAATCCATTTGTTTTCAGTAAGTAAAAAAAATGTTCTATTGGTCAAGAATATTGAAGAATATTCCCTCCTTACTTCAAAAAGTCTTGAGTTGGTGATGTTCAGATTTCTGTCAATCGTGCAAAAGATTTCAAAGCAAATATAACAAAAATATGCTTATGTTTACAATGGTATTAAACATTTTTGGAGCCCCTAAAGAGGCACAGCACTTTTTTGACATAAAGTGTGAATGTGAGTGCGAATGCTGGTTTGTTTCTATCTGCCCTGCGATTAGCTGGCGACCAGTTCAGGGTGTACGCCGCCTCTCGCCCGAAGATAGCTGGGATAGGCTCCGGCACGCATGCGACCCTAGTGAGGATAAGCGGTACAGAAAATGGATGGATGTTGTATGCTGTAATTCTTGAATAGTAAATGCCATATTTTAGTGAAGCCACTCAATAAATCTGCGAGTCTACACTTTTGTCAACAAGTAAGTAGTACCTCCTAATTGTAGTCTTGGAAATAAATAAATAAATCTAAATCATAAAAACTGTCACTGTCCAACTTCTGTACTTAATGTCATAGTTTGGCAATTGAACCATTACAGCCCGAACACCGAATGAAGAACTGCCTGAGTTTACTTTGCGTTGTATTGAGTCATAGGGTAATATTAGACCCCACTTGAAGTCCACCACAGAACAACCTGATCCAAAGCTTTTCTAAAAGCAACTGGCTTCCAAGTGAACATGCAGGAGGAGGCCAAAAATCATCATCGGTTTCCTCTGACAAGTGTGTGGTTTGTTCATGGAGAGGGATGAATGGCTTCTCTGTGCCTCTGTCAGTGGGATGTCATCACAGACGAAACTGTGGGGGTCACGAGCACCCTGCGTGGTTATGACTGTCAGCCCTCTTCAGCTGAGCGGTGGGTGGGAGGGGGTCGTCTCCAAAATCTTATCTTAACCCACAAAGTCTGGTCAAGGTCCTCGTGTTTGTGCAAAAGCAGACGGAATGAAAAGAAAATATGGATTTGATGACAGCCTGTATGCTCCTCCTTTAGTTCTCACACATCAAGTACACAAACTTTATTTCCCTCATCTCCAAACAGATAGAAAAAGTGTCACAATCAATTTTATCTGTTTAAATTCATTCAAGATGGATCGGTGATGCAGTTTTTAATACTTGCAGTATATAATACTTTGCAGACCATATGCAGCATCCTGCTCACAAGACAAATGCCATTTGAACAGGGGTGTGTAGACTTGTTATATTCACTGTTCACTCAAAAAGAGCACCAATGGCAATACTATAGGCTTGCCGTAGTACTGTGGTTGCCAAAAATCCTTCATGGGTGCAAAAGTTGAAGGATTTTGTCCAAAAGCCTTAATTGGGGAGGACACGGAAGTGCACGATAGGATTTCCAAATAAAGCCACACATATGTTGATGATTTCTTGTTTGCATCGGTTACCGCCATTTATGTGGTCCGTAACCATTACACCCCTCGACGTGGTGGTAAAGGTTGACAGGGGAGGAAGTGTGTGCTAGACATACAGTGTTACACTGTGTGGCCAATAGGGAGCTCCATGATTTACGCGTGAGCTCATTTCAACACCTTCCTCACGCCCGCCTTTAAATCACAAATCCCCCATTCAATGAAACTTCCTATAAACATCCTCGATAATGCTATATTTCCCGGTGCTATTTATTTATCACTTCTAGCATTCCATGCATGTACCCATGTGAGAAGACCATAATGGAATATTAAGGGTTATACAACACTTCTTAATTGAACTCAATAGATAGTTGTAGGCCAAAACAGCAGAACAGTGTTTGACGTGTTGCTTGCTAAGTAGTGACCTCCCCCATTTAAAGTTCAGTTGTACTTTAAACATTGAGCCCACTGACTATCTACTGTATCCAGCCACGCATCTATCTATCTATCTATCTATCTATCTATCCGTCTAATGTGTCAAAAGCTTAAACATGCTTAATAGTGAGCCCACACACACTTATATAAATTTATGATTCATGCACTTATTGATGTCAAGGTCATTATTCAGCATGTTATATAGTGCACTTACCCAGTGTAGCTGTGTTTCAATAATTTATGGAGCCTTTAAAATGTAATTATTAACCAATTTCTACCCAATAGAATAGTACACTTTATAAACAGTGGTCCACGTTCAGTGCACAGGTTTGTCATTAGCAGCCTATTGCTCACCAAATAGTGAGCTCACATTTAGTTTTCCCTATCTGTCTTCAATGTCATTATTGAGCATGTGAAATAGTGCGCTCACCCAGTGTTATTATTAATAAACAATTTGTAAAGCATTTATAACATCATTATTTGCCAAGTTATCCCTAATTCAAGGATGCATCTTTTTGAAAAGTCGCCCCTATTCGGGTGCACGGGCTTGCAATTAACATCCTGTTGCTTGCCAAATAGTGAGCCCACATTTCACTTTCTCTATCAATCTTTTAATGACTAATGATTTACATTTTATTGACTTTTATGCCATTTTACAACAAGTAGTGAGCCCACACTTAAGTACTTTATAAGTTTATTCATGATTTATAACACATGTATTAGTGTCGGTGTCATTATTAACGAATTATTCCACCCTCTTTGTAAAGTGGTGCACAGGCTTTAAATATTTGCCTGACTAGTCTGACTGCAGATGAATGATAGCCCGTTAGTTGTACACACAGGCAGAAAGTGTGGGAGTCTATCTGCTCCTTGGAGACCCCCAATCCCTTCCAGCATTAGGTTCATGTGTGTGGAGAGCGTGCAGTGTATTTCCATGCTGTCACAAAGCCCTCTGTGAGAGCGGCTTATTTACCCTGCAGTAAAAGCCGAGAGGGAGTATAGGCTGCAGTAAAAGTGGAGAGGTGCTCAGTGGAATTTGATTTAGGGCCTCCTCCTCCCTTGTGCTCTGTGTGTGTGTGTGTGTGTGTGTGTGTGCAAGCGAGCGAGCGAGCGCCTGTTGCGTCTTTCGGGGTGAGTTATGCTGTGTTGGGCTGTTAAGGGGTGCTACAAACACACGAGCACGTCTCAGAATAGTCTTTAATCAGAGAGGTGGTTCCAGTCAGGGGTTACATAGCGGCTGGTGCAAGGGACAAGATATCCATTGATAGCATAAATATGCAGCAGTGCAATTAAAAATGATTACATTTCACGATCCTGTTGCTCAAGCACCTTTCTTCAAAGTACACGATGCGTTTCTTCACAGACGGAACCGCAAATGCTTCTGTGTTCAAGGCTCTCAAAGGGAGAGAACACGTTAAGCAGCGTTGAGGGAAAAGCATTCACATTACAGAGAGTGATGGCTCTCGAGCCGCCACATGGACCGAACCCCAACCCCTAAGCCCCGCCCACACCCTCCCCTTCCCCTTGGAGAGTATTGCTTTGCTTCGTTACATTCCACATCGTGTTCAAGTCAACTCCTTTGAGAGTGTGCATGCACTATAAGAGCTTGTGTGTATATGTGTGTGTGCTTGAATGTGTTCCCCTGTTTCACGCAGAGATCCTGTAAAATTGGCTTAACAGAACAGGCTTTAACACAGAACCCAGCAAAGATGGGATAATGTCCCAACTACGTGCCCTTTCACACAATGATACCCATTCCACGTCAATGCTGTTTCCACATAAGTTAGACCGAAAACAGATGGGATAATGCCATCTTTTACAAGTAGTGTAAAAGTGAGGGCTCTGATACTCGCTCAACAGAGGGAAAATTAGAGCAATTCCGTGTCAATACTGCTTCCATCGGGGATGTCCAAACTCTTTCACATGAGGGCCACATACAGAAAAATGGAAGGAAGAGAGGAGCTATTTCAGCTTGTTTGTGAAACATGGTAAAACCAATCCAATATAACGGAGGTCAACATATGCTAAATCTATGCAAAATCTCAACTTGGTGTTATCGGTGACAAATCAATAAGTTATTCGTGTTCTGTAAGTGTGATTTATCTTATTTTAATTAAAAAAGTGTGACTTTTGTGTTTTTAGTTTTCTTTTTTTTACATTGCCAATATTTTGCAACATTCCATTTACAAAAAATGTACGACAATTTTTTATTCATTTTATAATTTAAACTAAAGTGTGATATTTGGCAACAGTCTACTTTGTTTTTTATCATTTTTATTTGAAAATAATTGTGCAATATCTCAACTGTTACTCCTAACCATTTTATGCGGGCCTTGTTTTACAATTTAGAAATAGAATACGCAGTAGGCCATAAAGTATATGGCCACCGGGCCTGACTTTGGACATCCCTAGTTTTTACAGAGTTGACGATACTAGCTCAGAGGACGGAACACTGCCGGGTTGACTTCATCCCTCCCATCCATGTCAGTGCTGTTTTCTACATAAGTTACACCAAAAAAGGTGGGAAAATGCCATATTTTACAGGTGGTGTAAAAGTAGACACTATGATACAACCTGCTAAGGCAGAAAATTGCTGGGTCAACTTTGTACCCCTATTCCGTCTCGGTGCCGTTAAAAGAGAACAGTGACATGGAAAACGAGGGGTATATGCCAGCATTTCTTGGCATGTGTGTGTGTATACAGTATGAGTGTGTTATAGCAGCGAGAAGCATCCAAAAGTCGAGGTACAAACCAGCAGCTATGTTGTTGCACTGTACATTGTGTAAACCTCTTATTCATTAAGTTTTGCATTTTGGCTTTCTTTGTATTAAAAAAGCCAGTGAATACAGCTAGAGGCTATTATCACAAATTCAACCAAAAAGCCCAAATACCACATTCGCAACAATGGGCATTGAAGCCTTTAGCAAAAAGAGTGAATTGAAAATGTATAAATGTATTCAAATTTGCTATATGTTGCTATCTGCAGGGGGTTTAAAGTCTTTTTTTTTTGTCATACAAAACAGGGAAGTGTACCATCTGTACACTAACTTAAGGTAATATGTCATTGTCTTGCCTGTGACTTGGAGCAAGGGTACATCCACATTAAATAACAAGTGCACATTCAGTCAAACGTCTTGCAAGTGCTCTCAAACAGTGCTGCGCTCCTTCGGCCCAACCACTTGTGACTATAGCAGCTCGGGGTTGATTCCAAGGCACTTGATTCTTTTCATTTCTTTAGGAGATTTACAGAATTAATAGTGTTGCCCTTTCTCTCTCTCGCTCTCACCCCCCCCCCCCCCTCTCCCCTCCTCTCTCTCTCTCCCTCCAGGGTTCAAATGCACTTAATGAAATAAAAACTCACATTCATCAAGTTATCAGATAATAAACTTTGGTAAGATGATCTTATGTGACCTTAATGGCATTCCTACCAGACAAAAAACTGTTGGACTATTATGATGGCAATTTGCAAATGAAATGCTATGGAAAGACTTACAATGAATGCAATAACATAGGCATAAGGCAAATCACTCAGCCTGAAATACGCAAGGATTCCCTTAAGAGATCTAGGATAAACAAAAGTGTATTTTCTTCCTACATACATCTAGACAGCGCACTGTATGAAAACAGACAAGAGTTCAAGAAGAAGGTGTTGCCAGTGCTTGTGGACACACAAATGCAAACAATCAAACTATTTTGTGGTCTTGGGGACTTTCCGGTTGCCACTGGGTACCATGGAGCTGTAAAATGCCCTGTAAAACCTCCAACCAGACTTTGTAGCAGAAGACGTACTGTTCCTGAAACCAAGACAGAGAAAAAAGTCTCGGTTTTGGAGGCTGGCTTGATTTAAAGCTTGAACTTGGAAGCCCCCCCGTTAGCACTGACCTTGGTCTGAATCATCCCATGTCGCTGAAGTCTCATCTCCTTTACGATGTTGCTGACGTTAATCTGAGGACAAGAAGACAGATGGCTCATGCATGGGCTTAATCATGCCTATTGTTTCTTTCCTCTACCAAATAACATACACTAGTGCCTTGAGATATGAGTGACTCGACATACACCAATTGTCATTTGGCAGATTTTTTGCTTAGACTCGCTAGCAAACAAATAGAGATATGAGTGTTGTATGGTGGCATGGAACTCAACTGACAACAAGCAGCAGTTTGACACATCAACAACAACAAGTAAACAATCCTTTGAAAAACAGACTTCAAGCTGTTTATCGCCACTTCCAGTTCAAGTTGTCAAACAAAACATTAAACAAAGACAAGTACATGTTGTATATCTAATATAACGACATGTGTTTAAGTCTGCTTAGCTTAATGCTAAGAAAAAATGCAAAATGCCATAAAGGCTAAGGGGCTAACAAATAGGATCGGTTTTGCACCCTTCAAGTAATGGATATTTTTAACACAAACAGTGGAGAAACACGTGCACAGATAATATAACAATTCTCACAAGAATACATTCTTCATATTCTGCGAAAACAACTCATATTACTGCAGTTTACCGCGGAGCTGTGATCTTCATGTATAGCCGTATGTCTGTATTATATTGCCCCCATGGTGGATCAAATGTTCTCACGGGTCGTATTTAGCTCAAAGGTCGTAGGTTTCCCACACCTGATTTAGTCGGCTACTAGTAAGTGTGATTAATGACATTGAGAATAAAAGTGAAAACGACACTACGCAACTTGTGGAGTGCTTGTCACTCACAGGCAAATCCCTCTCGATGAGGCTGAGGATAATGTCAGTACAGATGAGAACACCCGAGCGTCCGATGCCGGCGCTGCAGTGGACCGTGACGGGCCCCTTGCGGTGCACTGAGCGCAGGTACCGGATGAAGCGAACCAGTTGCTCGGAGTAGCGCGGAACACCGTGGTCGGGCCAGTGTGTGAACTTCAGGTGATGGACAATGTGGGTCTCTGCTGTCTGGAATATTCAAATCAAAGGATGGATTCGTTAAAGTAGAATGTCGGATTAAAATATAGTGGTACCTTGAAGTTTGAACACCTCAAAAATGGGTACAATTTTAAGTTCAACCAAAATCTTGGTGAAAAATATGCCCCAAAGAAGCGTTTTTAGAGTTGGAACCGTCCCCATACAAAATGACAGCATATCACCTGAGCTGTCATCCCGAGGTCCCAGATTGAGCCCAATAAGTCCCTAAAGAGACCTATGTGTAAAATTAAGAGAATAAAAAAAAGGACTAGAATAGTCCAGCATTACCAATGGTTCAGTGCCATGACAGTCAGTATTGAGTCTTGTCTTGTGGAGTTAATGACATTTTATTTTCTTCCCGCAAACAGTAATGGCGACCCTAATGAGGAGAAGCGGTATAGAAAATGGATGGATGGAAGATGACCAAATCAAACTTAGAGGTACCACTGTACATATTCAGAGGCAGGAATGCCTTCTCACCTCTGTTTCCACCATGCGGATGAGCTTGATGTGGAAATATTCCAAGTACTGCTGGTTTTCCAGGTGGACGTTATACTTGCCCATGTCCAGGGGCTCATCTGGCTTCTCGGGACAGTACTTGTGACATTTCACCTTTCCTCGTTCTACTTCTTGAGTCATCATTGCAATCACGTCCGATTTGTTTTCCCAGATCATCTGCCAGAACGCAGCCACTGTAGAGGGTAGGGGTCCTTGGCAGGAGATGTAGGAGAGTTCCTCAACTCCGGCTTGCATGCGGATGTAGCTGGCGTTGATGTAGTCGTGCTTCTCTCCAAGGGTGACGCGAGTTTTGTCGTCTGTGGATGGAAAAGAGGACACACAACCAGGGTGAGTGTGTCCAGTTTCTTGCTTGCATCACTAAGTGTTTCCGAATTGAAAAAAAACCAACACTCCTGCAACAGATCCTTGATAGTTTCCTGGGTTCTGTCATCTTGTTTTGCCAAAACTCATGCAATAACTAAATAAAACTGTGCAAACAGCCTTGAGGTCTGCAACAAAGTAGGTTTGTTGGTGATGAGAAGACTAATGGAATCAAAGTGTTTACCCAAAAATCCCCCCCACCTACTTGGAATGTTCTGGAAAATGGCTGTTTAAATACAAGAAATTGATTTAGTCAGTAAGTAACATGCTGTATGCGCAAACAGTAATGGCAGAGGGCATATGGTGAGGGTCAGTCGTATTCCACTGAGGCTCACTATCTTTGTCAGCATGCTCATTTATCTCTGGCTCCATTCACCCAACCTAAAAAACAGTCCTCTGGAGACTATAAAGTAAATGTGCTCCGTGTTTGTCTTAAAACGGATGGACAAGTGTGATTTGCTTTCTTTTTACTCCTAATAAATCCCATATAAAAGTCCAACATGTAATTATGACATACAGTTGTTCATTTCTCTGTGCATTAGACATTCATCGTTGTGTACAAATACTGACTGATAAACATCAGGGGGCCACCTTTTGACATAGTTGGGCCTCTTCTCATTAAAATTTAGCGGGATTTCCTACCAAAAGAAAGCACTATATTCTTACATGTGGGGAAAACGCATTTTTCATTATCATTATTGTAGTTTATAACCTTTTCACTATTACACTATATGAACATCAAAATCTTTTGTGTATCTTATTAGTTATTGTATTGTCACACAACGACTTTCTAACTGTGAGGCACATAATTGGAATGACAGCACGTAATGTCTGCTGTCTGTCTGCCCTTGAAGCTACTCCATCTATAAAAGACATTGACCTACATCTCTCATAGTAATTAAAAAATGTTTTGCTCATATTCTTGGATGACATCTAGGATAAGCATCCCAGAATTATAATTTGACTGTGGCGGCTTAAGCAAATGGTGAAAACTAATTGAATGGTGAATGACTCACAGGGCAGGATGTCTCTGTAGCGGTTCTTGTCTCTGTTCTCGGGGGCTTTTCCCACCATGCAGTCATCAGAGGGCTTTAGGTGCTCCAGAGCCTAAAGTCACATTAGTGTGTAAAAATGTCACTATGCATGTAATGTCCCATTGAGCAATATGTGCTGGACAACGTTCACTAAAACCCACCAGGAATTCTTTGACCAGTTCTTGCTGGTCTAGTTGATGTTGCAAAATCTGGATAATGGCTTTGACCCTTGAGCCTGAATACTGGCTGCTTCTAGATGGGCTAATGAGGGCTAAACTGCACAGTTCCTCCTCTGATATTAGGGGTGGGCCTAAGCAATAGATAGAAATACAGATACAACACAGTCAAACAGGATGGGACGCGGCCCCTGAGCATTGTGTTTCACTGAGTGTCATCAGCAGGTTGCAAAAAAGATATATACAGAGAGACTAGAAGAGTCACAGAAAGACATAGAAGTGCACTTAGAAAATGTTTTGGTTGATTCATGGATCAAACACCTCTTGTGAATTTTGCCATTCAGCTCATTGTTGCAGAACAGCATGTTGTCCAAAAAGAACTGAAATATTGAACAGTTGGGCATGTGCATTCAAAAGTTTAGATAAGGTAAAAGTTCACCTCTTAAGGTTAAAATCCATTTTAGGTTTCTCCTAAAATGTCACCCAGAAGCTGGAATATCCCTAACTTTTTGTGAGTAGTTGAGTGGAGGAATATAAACCTGTCTGTGTTGAGGTGTTTTTGTGAGCAGTGGCGTCAAACACATCGTCTTCTTCCTCTTCACTGCTCCAGCCATCTGACTCTAGTTTCCGGATGCTTTTGCAGGATCGGTCCAACAGTTTGGTCACAGTGTGTTTCCTGGGGGAGTCAGGGGGCAAGGGGGGAGACCACACCATTTTTACTCTTCGGTAGGTAGGGACCAGTTGAGATCATGCAAGGCTGAGCTTCCTTTCCCTGCGACTTTTCCACCTAAAATACAGTATACGAGACCATGCGAAAATATTTATTGCTCATCAGTCGGTTATTCTTTGTGGGTATTTGAGTACAAGGTCCACATGGTGTTGCTCAATAACAAGACTCGTGCTCTTCTCTTGGGATACTAATGAGGTCCAATTAAAGAGTTGCATCAAAAATTATGCTTTTTACAAAGATAATAGTGCTTAGTTATGATTAATCAAATGCTTATTATTGTGGTTCTAGTGGTGTAGAACTACACTGCATCATACAGGGAGGTCTTTATAAGATTTTTTTCTGTAATTAATATTTTGTGATCTTAATTTATCTATAATTTATTGATTGCAGGGTACATACAAACAATAAATGACATGTATGCACAATTTAAGTCCTCAATTAACTCAACAACATGCATGTTTCTGGAATGTGGGAGGAAGCCTGAGTACCGGGAGAAAACCCACGCAAGAAAAGGGACACATGCAAACTCCACACACGAGGGCCCAAGATTTGAACCCTGGACCTCTCAAGTGTGATGCAGATGTGCTAACCAGTAGGCCACCACCATCATAATTTTAATTTTGTTTCACCTCTACATAGGTGACTTGCTTATTAGTATAGGAGCATAAGTAGAGATTCGTCATCGCCCATTAATTCAAGCATCTACTTTCCTCAAGGTGGCCGTTTTATTCATTGCTCTCTATTCCCTCCTTGTGGTGAACAAGGGAATTCCAGCACAGCAAAACATTGCGGGCCTGATTTAACTAAATGTGTGTGCGTGGAAAAACGGGTTAAGACTTGATCGCTCATGCAAACAGATGTGGAAGCTGATGTACTGACCCAGCGCACCCAAAATTGCATCTGCCAGGTCATTTTGCACATTCTGGGAAGAGTATTAGCAAATAGATAACTTCAGCATGTGATTTATGGAATCTGAGATAAATTGGGATGACTGATTTTTCATCTTTAAATACCGTGTTTGACGTTGTCTATTCAGCAATGTAATTTTGCAGCTTCTGAATGATCTGACTTGGAGCCACTCGTCTTTGACAAAACTCCTTTCAACTCTGCATTTCCTTACACCTGGGTCATTTCAGTGCATGGTGACAATTGGCTGGTGCTGGCCTTTCCCAGAGTAGTTTTTGGGTATGGTGTCCCAAGTTTTAAATGGAATGTTACGCAGGATGGGGTCTCAGGATGAGTTGAATCAAACAAAAGAAGGCTTTGACGAAGTTGCTGGCTTCCCCCCAAATTATCGGAGCGATAGATTTATTTTCTGTCCCTCAGTAATATGTTTGTTTGTCTTCCACTGACACTTCCAATTCCATTACTTCAAACTTCCTTTTGTGCTTGTGCTGCTCTCCAAAATGTCCTATAATGAAAACCATCAGCGCGACCTAAAACACAAAACCCTTTTTTTAAATACCGTGGTCTCCAACACGTTTACGCTTGTTGCCAACAGCCCGCACAATCTGTTACATAAACGTGCAATGTAGCCCCCACCGTTTGGTATCTCAGTAAATCAGGCCCTAAAGGTAAAGTGGCCAAACTACAAAGAATGTACAAGTTTCAATCTTATTCCTATCTACCACTAACCAGTAAGGTTCCATACTGTTTTTTGTTTGTGTGTTGCAGAATTAAAATTAACTAAAAAAAAAAGAAAAACAAGATGCAAATGAAATGTGGGACTATATGATACAAGGGAAGAGGAGTTTAGGAAGTTACTACCTGTCAGAAGCTCCATGCAACATTTCAGTGACATTCAGTGACGGGCAGCAAGCTTGATGAGAAGGCGTGGTGTCACAGCTCTCCTAGCCCACAAACCAGCAGGCAACCATTAGTGAAAAGGACAAAACATACGGACAAACATACATACTTTATGTATAGTGGAACTGCCAAAGTCGTGAAATGTGCATCAAAAGTCAAACACAACTATCATCATCATGTTTGACGTTAGCAAATCTTATGAGACATCAGCTCAGTCAGCATTTCAAGGACTAACGTCTTTAATAAATGTTAATGTTAGTGCTAATAATAGTTTTTTGTGATGCTATCACAGAAGAGTAACAGTGATTAGAGGAAAAAGTGTAATGATTATAATAGAATCAGAAATTACGATATGATTACAATAATGGAGAGGGTCTTCCATTTATACAAGACAGCAAACTCAATATTAATTACATACACAAATTAACATTTACCAAGCAGATGACATGATGAACATACAATTACTGTACGTACCAGCTGACAGACACACTTATTTAAGTCTAGCCATACCTAGAAAATGTGAAAAGGTGTCAGTGTTGCTCTGCAAGAACCTATCAGGGGTCTTTAAAGGATTTTAAAGGATCGTATGACAGTCAAGAATGTTAAAATGTTACTTAAGTAGTGTTATTTTGTATGGAAATTGTTTTAAATGAGAGCAACTTGGAAGTCAAACAGCATCACAAAGCTGATTGTGTTTGACTTTGGCACTTCCGCTGGGTGTTCATACTTTATGTGTGTTACCTGATTGACTGGAGTTTCATCCATTACCACAGTCAGTTGTCGTGGAGTAGGAGGTGGTGTTGTGACTAAAACACACGATTCATTAAACACCCATTCTGCAGTCGCCTCTGAAACAGCATATAAAGAAAAACATGTTATAGTGCTTAACGGATCTTGGCTGGACAAAAAACATGCACAATGCACAGATCCTACCAGGGGGGCGCTGCGCTGGTTTATTTATCATAGGCGTCAGGAGAGGAAGAGGCATCCGAGGTGGTAACTGGAGCTGGCTGCTCTGCCAGGACAGCCTCGGCGCCCGTGGCCATGTTGGGTGGTGTGGGTGATTCAGAATAGGTCAAGGGCAGGATGTCTCTGCAGATGGTGAGCTGCACTGTGCCCTCAGCTTTACGCAGAATATCCACCACTTTATTGTGGCTCAGTCCAGAGACAATGACACCGTTCACCTAGTTTAACACAGTCGGGATCTATGGTTTTACCAGAGGACGGGAAAAAGTTCAAGATATACTGTATGGGCAAACGTCATTGGTAATGTTACCTCTAGAAGAATATCTCCCACTCTTAGCCTGCCATCCTGCTCAGCTACTCCACCAGAACATATTTCTTTCACCCTGAGCATGCTGCCATTAGTCCCCCCAACCAGCGCAAAGCCAAGGCCGCCTCCTTCTGGTTTGGTAAACTCTACTTGCATGATGCAACTCTGAAGGGACAACAATTGTTTTTTGTCAATGTCTTTATGTCTCCAAAGTGTTCTGTAAATTGACTGTCTGTTGTACTAGAGCGGCTCCAACTACCGGAGACAAATTCCTTGTGTGTTTTGGACATACTTGGCAAATACAGATGATTCTGATTCTGATTCTGATGTGACCAAAGGACAGAGGAACTGTTTGTAGCAAGCATCAGAAATTGTATTCTTATGTACTTTTAAGTACAGAGTGAAAACACCATTGCCTCTTTTCTTCTGCGCAGTACCAGTTTGGCTCACCATTGTTCTACTCGCTATTTCCACAGGAAAAACCATGTACTGTAGGCCTACTACTATTTACAGTACCTGGTCAGAAGGGGTTCCAAATGTGTCAAGTCGATCACATTTGAGAATATATGGCTAAAAAATGACAAAATAAACACAAATGCGAATGCAGTATTATACTCCACAATTCTCTTCCATAGTTGTTGATTTGTTAGCGTTTCTCGTTCTGACTGATGTGTTCAATGTGCTGTGGTTTTTGTAGTTTCACGCAGTAATACTGGACGGTGAAGTGGAAAACCTACTGCCCCAAACCAAGACGGTACTATGCATTGGAAAAGTGCTATTAGTAATCTCATGTTACATTATGTGCTACACACACAAAATTATGTCTAGTAATAACACAATTTAAGTGTTACAAGAAGAAGAAAAACACTTACATCCTGCTGTTCGGCCACAGACAGACATCTGAAGTTGCCAAGAGTTCGACTGACAACTTCAACTGCAGGGGAAAAAAGAGCAATAGATTAGGTATGAATCAGCAGAAAATGGAGACAAAAGCACCGGCACACAAATATTGATCCAGTTCATTTGATCCAAGCTAATTAACATCCAAAGTTCAGCACCTCATGTGGCCCAAGAAAATTCTTCTTGCTTATATACTACCATTCATTGATTTGAACCAATTAAAATTGCAGAGTCAGAGCCACAAAGAACCAAAACAAGACATACCCATCGCCCCATCAGTCATTCTAAATGTGTTGATGACGATGCACCTCTTTTATGACAGGCGAACAAGAAAGGGTCTTTTCAAAATTACACTCTCCACTGTCCCCCTAGCATCCGCGACTACTGTCAGCAAGCAACTGAATCATCTGTACAATAGACCACCATAGACCGGGACTGTGTGAGTGTGTGTGTGTTCCGAATGCTGATAGACAGAACTTGGGCCCTCACTGCAAGATAAATAATTAGCAAGCCTCTGGCCTCCACTGGTGTATTGGACTGCAAGGCTGTTGGCATCAAACACACACTCACAATATCTCTCTGTCAACCAAACTCATACAAAGCAACAAGATTGTGCTGATGGAGAGATATGGTGGGATGACAAAGATAAGGAGAGTATTTCACCATCTTCAGGAGGTGATTCTTTGTCAGGAGAGACAGGCTCTTCAAAACGAGCAAAGAATTTCCTGTCCTTTTTCCAGTCAAACAGACCTGTAAAAGAAGTACCCCATAAACAGGTCAGACAGATAATGACGTCATTCTCCTCCAAACCATTTTGGTAATGATTGAACTTAAATGATAATTTAGTTAAACACAAACATATGTGGTTTCCCAGCATCTGTGTTTCTAGCAACCAAACTCTTCCTCGTGTTTGTCCTTAGGTTTACTGAAGCAGATGAAATCATCTCATAAATCTTTCACAGACTCCTCACCGTTCCATTTGGCCTTGGGCGTCACTGGCTGGTCATCTCTGGAACATAGGAAAGACACAAACAGCAGAGTGAGTCAGTCAGTTTTCTGTCGCTTGTCTATTTCTTTCAGTTTGATTTGGCCCCTGAGCAAACACACACCTCAGGATTTTGAGTTTGACTTTACGCGGGGCGATCTCGCAGGCTTTGACAGCGTCTTCCAAGGTCATCCCTAAAGTGCACCTGCCGCAAATGTAGAGGATCTTGTCATTAGGTTGGACGCTGCCCTCTTCACTGGCCGGGGAGCCTGGCACTACCTCCAGACAGTAAATGCCCTGCCATTTGCTGCCAATGCCACCGGTAAGTTTGATGCCTGGAGGAAATGTACAAAAATGCCAGTCAGATTTGAGATTTTCCACTCCACAGATGTGTTTAGCTCAACCTGATTGGTATAAGTTGTTCGATTTTCAAAAAGCAAAAAGAACGGACCACTGCAGTAACGTGGAGACTCTGGAGTATAATACTGCAGCATCCTGAGCTAAGGCACAGCGACAGGGCATGTTCCAAATGTGTCTGTAATTTCTATGTATTCTCAATGGCGCAACAAATGTGTTCAACAAAAAGAGACTAACAGTCATTTATGTCACCCATATAGTATCGGTCAGTTGTGGCAGAAGTTCTCACAGTCTTTACTGAAGTGGAAATACAGACTAAAAAAAGACTGATAAAAGTAGAACTGATTTGACTCCTTTACTTAGCTAAAAGTAAAAAAAAAAAAAAAAAAGTACAGACTGAAGTGTACTGAAGTACAAAAGTAAAAATGAAGTGATTTTTCTACTGTCAATTATATACAATACCCATTTTCATAACTTAGCACAATGCAAAATGTGCGTTAATGCTCCCTGGTTGACATTCCTCCATCTTGCTCCTATCTTTGGTTTTTTCCACCTTACAAGACCTCAAGATCTCAGTCACTCAAGATCTCAACCATGTTTGACTTTACCTCTCTGTATTTATGCCTCGTCATCACCGAAGGTTGAAAAAAGTAACAACTCTATTTTGACAAAGTAAGGAGCGTGTTCAAATATAGGGTAAAAAAAGTAAAAGGTCGTCAGAAAAATATATAGTATTCAAGTCCAGATACCTGAAAAATCTACTTAAGTACAGCGACAAAGTATTTGTACTTTGTTACTTCCTACCACAGGTATTGGTTCAGCACACTCTGAACCTGTGTTGACCAGGTACCAGGGGCGAGTCTCGGTCGAGTACTTTGGGTAGGCTGAGCCCATGACCTAATTTTGGAAAGTACACTTCTGAAATTTCATCGAACTTTTTAGACCTGGAAAAAGACCATTTGGTGGACGACTGAAACTAGAGCTAGCCTCGCCACTAATAGATAATAAAACATAAAGTGTCCTGTCGTAAACTAGCATTTAACTAAATTTAGCACATGTAGTTATAGCAATGAAAGCGACCTGATACTGCAGTGTTTTTTTTTTTAAACTGAAAATAAACACCCACACTGCAAAAACCCAAAACCTTAAAAAAAATAAGACTCATCACCTTGTTTTTAGACAATTTTCACTTGTTTCAAGCACATTTTTACTTGAAATAAGTAAACAAAAAACTTGCCAGGGGAGTAAGTTAGTTATTTTTTTATACTACAATGACATTTTAAAATTTTTTTTTACATGTGTCAAATTCTAATAAGTTTAGACTAGAAATTAAATATTCTTGGTAAGATTTTTTGTTTTTGCAGGGCATGTCATCTTTTTCTGCCCCATACTCTAAAAAACAAAACAACAACAACAAAAACTAACACCATAAATGAACACGCCCTATCTTGGCATAAAATACTTCACGGACACATTTCATATCGTATCAGATACACTGGGTAAAAAGTATTTCCAATTCAATTAGCAAAGCGATATGTCCAAGTGCCAAATTAGCTTATTAGCTAATAGCTACGCAGTACGCACCATTACAAGACCCTGCAGAGTCAGTGCCGACACATAACATAGAGCAATTCAAGAGGAGGCCTTGAAGCATTGCCGTGTGGTCAACTGTCATTTCATGGATTGTGTCAGGGTTGTAAATCAAGCATTACCTGGTCATGAGTGTTAACACTGCTGCAAATGTTTGTAGCGGTTCTGACCAAAGATATGAAGACTATATGCCAGCGCGGTGTAGCTGCCCGGCTAACCGACGTGCCTACGTGGCGGCCATGTTGGGAAGGTCGATGTTCCCTTCAAAGGCAATGCATGGACAATGAAATTAAGTCATAACTTGCTCATTTCTCAAACGGTTTTCATAAGGTGTACTTTTTCTGTCAATGCCAAAGCGTGTGATAACACAACAGAACAATTAGTTTTTAAATACATTCATTAATTAATTATGAAAGTAAGTAAGTAAGTAACTAAATAAATAAATAAATAACAAGGGTTTTTTACCCCCCTTCAAATTAATTTGAGGACAAATTCGTAGGGTAAGGCAAGTTGTGGGTGGGCTTGATCCCGCCCAAAATAGGACTGGCCTCACCACTGCCAGGTACTACAAATAGTAGCTTGTGTTACCTGGTTTTGCCAATGAAAATGTATTCATACCAACTACAGCCATGGCGAGCTTCGTCAGTCCCATGCAGGTGATAAGGAACACTGAGGAGAATAGAAACTTACCCAAAACCCATGTTGAAACCTACAAATCTTCAGTTGACCTAATATAATGTCTCTAGACTATGTGAAGAAGCCCGTTTTGACACTGGGACCTTCTTGCTGTGAGGTTTGAATCGCAAGGCCACAGTGCTTCCCTCTCCATATACTGTAATAATATGGGCACAAAAGAGTGAAGGACCCGCAGTAGTCCTACCGAGTTGTCCTGAAGGTGTCTTGTAGAGGACAATATCAGGCAGGCTGTCACAAGAAGGGGGTGCTACTAGGTTGGTAACAGCCCTGCCCAGAGTCATACTGAGTCTCCTGGGAGAAGACCTGAGAATCGTCATGGCAACTTCATCTGCCACATTGGTAACATCATGTCCATTTACCTGGAGACGATTGACAGGGAGGAAAATAAACAACAAAGCAACTAACACGCCTTCAAACAAGCGGGCATTTACCGTGATAAGCCGGTCTCCAGCTCTGAGGCGTCCGTCTGCCTTTGCTGGGTTGTCCAGTATTTCCTGTATGTAGTAGCAGTTGTCCAGTTTGCTTCGGGTGATGGTGAAGCCAAAGCTTCCACTCCTGGACTTGGTCAGAAGGACCGTCAACTCAAATTCTTTTACCAATCCCTGCAAGGCACCAAACAAACGACCAATGACCAATAACCAATGAAAAAAATCCACAGACGACTCCACATTCAGATCTTTGTTAAAAGATGATGTTAGGTGTCTGTCAGACTATGAGAGTGTTTTGGAGACAAGGGAACAAACTGACCTTTCTTCGACTCTCTTCTTCATCCTCTTCATCATCATCCTCATCCCTGCATTCCCTTTCTTTCTTCTCCTGCTCTTCTCTCCGCTGTGCATGACTCTGGGAAGGTGGAGGTATTATTATGGGTGGAAGGGTGGGAACAGGTGTGCTGACATAAGAAGGCGTTGAGGAGATTATCTGGGTTGTGATGGGGGCTGCCGGCGTAGCAGGATTTTGAGGAAGACCTGCAGCAGGCTGACTGTTCTTAGGGAGGGCTTTGCATTGCAGTGGAAGCTGCAGCCCCTGCTGGAGTGGGTGGTGCTTGGCTTTGCATGGCTGGGTTGTGAGTGGCTGAGAAGGGTGTGCCAGTGCACAAGTGGTCAGGGTGTCCGATGAGAGGTTTCGAGGTGACATGGTAGTATTTGGATTCTGTGAGCTGAAACTAGTCTGAGAAAAACTAGATGGATTGTTGGAAGTTTCTGAGAGAGGAGTCGCAGTGATAGAAGTCTGAGAGAAACTTGATGGCGTGGTAGAGGTCTGTGATAGACCAGACAGAGTGTTAGACGTTTGAGAGAAACTCGACGAAGTGGTCGGGGTCTGTGAGCTGGGGCTTGTGAGGTTTGATAATGGCGTTTGAGTGGCCTGATTGGACTGAACATTTTGTTGAGGTTCTAGGGTCGAACTGATGGTCAAATACTCCTCATCTGCCATGATAGTAAGTCCATTTCCCACAAGACAGTAGGTCACACTTCCATCTGCCTCCTCTCGAACACCACTGCAAGGAAAACAATCAATTTCATCCTCTACTAGAAGCATCAGTTCTGGCTACTTAATCCCGAGTAAACCAACAGTCAACAAGGAAAACAGACAAATTAGAGAAGCAATTGGCTCTATAATTCGATCTGAAGTCAATCCCCTACCAACTCCCATTGCTAAACCTTTGGTCCAACATATCACCCTTAATAATAAGCTTGTGAGGGTCTGGCTGAGTGTATAATTTAATGCTGTCAACAACAGATAGATAGATTTTCAACATGGCCTACCCTGTTCAGGATGTAAATGTTAAACCAGCTGACTTTGAACCGGGGGAACCTTGGACTGATTATCCATCATTCAGGCAACCATTTACATGTTTATTCACGTCTACGAACCATGAAGAAATAACCAAACCTTTTAGTTCAGCGAGATTCCAATAAAAAAAAACATACCTTTGACGGGTGTCAAATATACAGTATATAGGCGTAAGGTAAGGTGATCCCGGCTTGCCGTTTTGTTAATTAAGCCACGAAGAAGTTCCAGAAATAGTTACCATATAATACAATGTTGTTTTGGGTCATTTTCCTACCTGGCATACATGGAGTTTGAAGCTGTCTTAGGGAAGACGTCAAGTATCGCGGTGGAACTTGTTGCAACGGCCTCTTCCCCATCCTTGCTTGCCTTCTTTGTTACTCCTTCCTGTTGTTCTTCTAGTTTCCCGACATTCAACTGCGACTCTTGATGAACTGGTCGAAAGCAGACTGGCGGTGAGCTGGGTGACGTGGGAGAAGCAGGCGAGGCTGGCGAGATGGGCGTCGGAGGAGACGTGGGATAGGCGGGTATGGGATGTGATCCCGCCCGAGGTGATGATGGAGGAGTCTGTTCACCTTGAACCTCCCTCTCTTGTCCCTCAAAGAATCTTGGAGCTGTAGGAGAGTCTGGGCTTTTCTCTGCTGGGTCATTCAGCTCCTCCTCGAGGGTGGTTGCCGTATTCTGAGCAGGTATGTTGACATCAAATTGAAACTTAAGAAGCTGGCTATAGTCGTCCCCTAGACGGATGTCCAGAGACCGAGATCGGATCTCCCTGGTGGGTGCAGGGCTCTTAACACAGAAAGAGAAGATAATAGTAATAAATAATAATAAAGTCATATCAATACATTTTTGACAATGAGATATCCTTTAAGATATATCTATACTCACCAGTGTGTTGTCATCAGCATCGTACAGCACTCCTGGACCGGGTCGACAGATCAAGAGCTGAACTTCAGAAGGGGCACCTCGTAGCAGGAACAAAACCCTCTAAGATAGCGAAGATAAAAAGTGTGGGTAATTCAGGATAGTCTTCATGACCTGAGATGTATTCCAGTGTTTGTGTGACGGTAACTCTTTGGCAGAACACACTGAAACACTGTGACACAACCAGCTTGCTATTTGGGGTAGCATTAGATTAAAAGATTAGTGAACCAATGATGTAGCCATTCTGCACTCCCTGGTTCTGGAGCCCATTCACATTTTTTTCCCGCACGTCTGACTCAGCACTTTCTCTTCCGCTGACATACTGTAAATGAAGAACATCAAAATCATTACCTCTGCTCAGCGCAAAAGCACGAGAGGTATTTCACATTTCAATGATTAGATGTGTGAAAAAAATCAAACAGCGCAATTGCGTTTAACACAACAGGGCAGGAGATGTGAGTGTCAGGTATTAAACTTTACACCCCTGTTGCAGAGTTCCACTATTGCCATTCACATACTGTAGGTTCCATCCTGCCTGTAATACTACCTCAAAGGTGGGAAATTTCCAGATGGCCTTCATGCCCCCATTTCATGTCTGTACATTTCACCCAGAATAGCGACACAAGGATAAAGCTGGAAAAACGACCAACTATTCTTTTGTGAAGGCCAGGGATGAAATGTATGCCGTTTGTGAGACTGTTATCCCCATCAGGGAATGCAATTGACCCAACCTGTCATATCCTGTTTTGTTTGCTTGTTTCCTGCGTGGAATTTTCCTTTGTGTTGCCGTCCCTGGGTGCTGGTCGGTGGTTGGAGTCTCCCGCGATGCAGCGGCTGGTGATTTAAGTACCTGTTTGCTAGATGGTTTTCTATGCTCTCCTTGTGCCTTTCTAGTTTTATATTAATTAATGGACAAATGACATTGCAAATCAAGTTCAACATACCTTGTAGGAAAGGTCCTTGACAGGCTCTTTGTTGACAGACAGAATGATGTCTCCTTCTTGTAAGAGACCACTTTCATGGGCTGGCTGACCGGGGAACAGACGTTTGATGCGGACCACGCTGCCATGGTCTTGTCCCGAGTTAAGTTGGGAAATATTAAAACTGAAGCCTAGACCTGACAAACTCTTCTTCAGGATGACTTCATGTGTATTTTCTAGGAAGAGTTAAGGAGAGTTAATGAATCATGTTATTTTAATTCTGGTACGAAATGTTCAAAAGTTACTGTATGAGTACTGTTCTACTGAAAAGGTCTTAAGCCCTCCTAGGATTGTTGTTTCAATGAACAGTCCTTTTGACAAAGTTAAACAATGGGAAACATACAGCAAAGAGGTTAGCGATGACATTAATTAGGGTTTCCATTTAGGATTAGGTTTAAGAAAGGCTGAAGCTTTACGAAAACACTAAACATCTGGCACTTTCGCCAACAGACAAGTGGTTTTGGATTTTATATGCCATATATTTTGTACACCAAAAAGTCAGCTGGGATAGGCTCCAGATCACCGTGACCCTAATGAGCACAACAGCTATAGAAAATGGATGCATTGATGAATAAAATAACTAAACTTGTTATGGTATGCAGTGGTCAAGGTATGTCAATGCAGTGAACTGTCCTTTTATGTACCAGCATTACCAGACAACTAGCAACCCTTTATTGCTCAGTGACTGTTTTTTTTTTTTTTTTTTGTCAATGTCTTTATGTCACAAAAGTGTTCTCTGTCAATTGACTGTCTGTTGTCGTACTCGAGCGGCTCCAACTACCGGAGACAAATTCCTTGTGTGTTTTTTTTGGAAAATACTTGGCAAAAAAAGATGATTCTGACTCCGAAGATTCTGATTCTCATTTTAACTAGACTTGGACTGTGAAGGTTCTCGGGGGAACAAGGCAACGTCAGCCTTGGATAACTCTGACAGCCACCACAATGTAACTGTCAGATGACTCAGAGTCACCTCGGGCCTGTTTGTGCCTGTGTCTCTAATACTCTTATGTTTTCTTTGGTGTGCACACACACTCACCGTCAGTAACAAAGCTGTAGTCCTTGGCTCGGCCATTCAAGGTTGTTTCCAAGGAGACCTCAGTCCTGGGGGGCTGAGTGTGTGATGAACTGTGGATGGAGGGTGGGTGGGGGTAGTTGGTTCTGGGTTCCATGATGCTTGTTGGTTCCCTCTCTAGCAGCAGGTTCACCACCTATCACAACAGTTTATTAGTCCGCACTTTGTATACCTTTTTCTTGTTTATGCTGTGTGATACGAGTCACTGGGCCCTTAAAAGTCAACAAATAAATCAAAGTATTTTTTTCCATTATTATTATATGTATGATGCTTATCTATCTGTGTGTGTCTTTTCTCCTCTTTGAGAAATAAAACCGAATTGGCCACTGTCAGACTTGGGGGACCAAATATCTTGTCCACTGAACCTTTGTGTATCATGAAGGATACTTTCCAGACAATAGCTGAAAATCCACGACATAAAGAGGCCATATAAAATTTTTTTAAAATAGTTTGGTCCTCCCACATGCTTTAAACACATTAACTTATTTAAACACACATAAACCTATTAAAACACACTTGAAATACATTGTAAATGTATTTGAACACACACTGCAAGCATAAAATGTATAGAAAATACTGTAAGTATTGTAGTGTCTGTGTGTTCGATATGTGACTTTAAAAGTCGGGGCCTGGTGAGGTGGCATGTGACATGGGCAAGTCTGCATCATGTCTGAGTGTGAGCTGTGGCCGAAAGTTGCTGTGTGAATGTGCTCATTGTGTTTAAGTGTTTAAATCCATCGGTGACTGTGGTTCTCCTTTCCCACGTGCGAGGGCATTACAAAAAAGTAACAAAAAAAAAGACCCTTGAAAAAGGGTCACTTAAAAAAATGTGCGATACAGCAGGGCCGCGGACAATGAACCAGTGTAGCGGGGGAACACTACAATATATTCAGTGATGATGACGAGTGTGTGCTTGTCTCCATTACACCTGATCGACCACAGTCATATTTTGGGGGACCAAAATTCTGGTCCCCACTAAAAACAACATATTCAGTGACAAAACGATCAGTGGGATGCCCTAGTGAAGTGTATGCGGCTCCGTGTAGGCAAGCTACTGTGTGTGCATGTGTGTGCGCGTGCCGACCTCCTCAGTCCGCTTCAGGCACTCGACAGCTTGTTGGTGTGTCACAGCCCTCAGGTTAGAGCCATCAACCTCCATCAACCTGTCACCTGTCATATGCAAACGCACCAATCGCATCTTCGTCATCATTAGCAGCATCAGTACATCAGTGTGTGTGTGTGTGTGTTTGTGCGCAAGTGTGTTTGACAGACATGTCATCAAATCCGAGGATATCCTGTTCAGTGGAGCATGAACAAGCAGAAACACAATCTCTTTGGCCAAATGTAAACATACATATGACCCACAAAAAAAGTAATGTCATACCAAAAAAATAAAAATTGTGTGTTTAAGTGGACATTACGTATAAAAAAAAAAATACCAATTCGAATGCGACCGTCCTGCTCAGCAGCACCTCCAACCATCAGACTTTTGATGTAGATGCCGCCATACCTCACACTTGTGTGTATTCCTCCCTTTTTTAAGAAACAAAGAAATCATTAGCCCATGCCACACAGTCACACTGACTCAATTGTAACATTTTGTTTGCATAAAAAAAAAAAATAATGTTGCTTAGAGTTCACAAAGTTTTTTGTTTGTTTTTTAACTCACAGCAACACTAAAGCCAAGACTCCCACCACTCTTCTTCAACTCCACTATAAACTTCTCCCCGGTTTTTAGACTTAAGATAGAGGGAGACCTGGAACACATGTCCTGAAAATAAAGAGGGAAAAAAAAATTGTATTTTGAAAAACAATTAAAATTATTATTTAGGTTTTCAAAAAACAGGATGCTTTTTTTAAAACTAAAAGGGACAGTTTGTATTATGACTATCCATCCATCCATCCATCCATTTTCTACCGCTTATCCGAGGTCGGGTCGCTGGGGCAGTAGCTTTAGGAGGGATGCCCAGACTTCCCTCTCCCCAGCCACTTCATCCAGCTCTTCCGGGGGGATCCCGAGGCGTTCCCAGGCCAGCCGTAGGACGTAGTCTCTCTAGCGTGTCCTGGGTTGTCCCCGAGGTCTCCTCCCGGTGGGACATGCCCAGAACACCACACCAGGGAGGCGTCCGGGAGGCATCCGAATCAGATGCCCCAGCCACCTCATCTGGCTCCTCTCGATGTGGAGAAGCAGCGGCTCTACTCTGAGATTCTCGCCCTATCTCTAAGGGAGAGCCCGGACACCCTGCGGACGAAACTCATTTCGGCCGCTTGCATCCGGGATCTTGTTCTTTCGGTCACGACCCACAGCTCGTGACCACAGGTGAGGGTAGGAACGTAGATCGACCGGTAAATCGAGAGCTTCGCCTTTCGGCGACTTCACCACAACGGAACGATACAAAGTCCGCATCACTGCAGACGCTGCACCGATCCGCCTGTCGATCTCCCGTTCCATTCTGCCCTCACTCGTGAACAAGACCCCAAGATACTTGAACTCCTCCACTTGGGGCAGGATCTCATCCCCGACCTGGAGAGGGCACGCCACTCTTTTCCGACTGAGGACCATGGTCTCAGATTTGGAGGTGCTGATTCTCATCTCAGCCGCTTCACACTCAGCTGCGAACTGGCTCCAGTTAGAGTTGGAGGTCACGGCTTGATGAAGCCAACAGAACCACATCATCTGCAAAAAGCAGAGATGCAATACTGAGGCCACCAAACCGGACCCCCTATACGCCTCGGCTGCGCCTAGAAATTCTGTCCATAAAAGTTATAAACAGAATCGGCGACAAAGGGCGGCCTTGGCGGAGTCCAACCCTCACCGGAAACGAGTCCGACTTACTGCCGGATATGCAGACCAAACTCTGACTCCGGTCATACAGGGACCGAACAGCCCGTATCAGGGGGTTCGGTACCCCATACTTCCGAAGCACCCCTCACATGACCCCCCCCCCCCCCCCCCCCCGAGAGACACGGTCGAACGCCACTATTCTTTAATTGTAAAATTTTCCCAGGCATGCTCCATATTTGGCAGATTTTTTTTTAAATACACCCTAAGAGATCAGTGGTGCTGTTATCCTGAGTGACATACGGGAACGTCCAAAGATTGCGGTGTCTAAAATGCACAAAAGCGGCACCATACGTAAAATCTTAAAGGAACTGTTATAAACAGCCACAAAACATTAAACCCATCATGATCACAATAATAAACATGTTGGATCACGTCATCATGGCGATCTGAGGACTTGATGAAAACTGAAGTAGCCCCTGTTATAAAAAAGCGAGCCATCACCTAGTATAAAAGGACAAAAACACCTTATCGTACTAACCTGTACATCATGTATTCGCACCACAGGGATGTGAAGCTTTCTGTTTTGCTTGGGCGTGGCCATGCTGGACCACATGATGGCCTCCTCCAGTTCATCCATGGCGTGTCGGTACTCTGTGCCACTCAAGGTGGTCTGAGAGCCAAAACTTCTCTCCAATGCCAAGCCCAGTGTGCTTTGGCACAGGGAGTTCTTGCTGTCTTTCAGACACTCTGGTCATAGATAAAAACAACCACATTTACTCGAGTTCTGATCCATTTATGAACAATAACTTAAGTCTGCGTTCAATAGCTTTATGTTACGTTTGGGCTGTGACACAATCAGCTCCACTTCCTCAGGACTACTCTGTAAGATGGCAGCAGCATCGCTGAATGTTACCCCTTCCAAACTGGTCTTATTTAGGGAAATGAGACGCCCACCTGGGGGGAAAAAAAAAATCATTTCGTCTCCTCTGGTTTGTGTTTGAAGGAAGTTGCATTTACTTTTAAGTCCTACCTGATTTGATCCGTCCATCTTTGTCCGCAGGTCCATCTGGCACAATGGAAGCAATGAATATACCAAGGTCGAGTTTACCTGTATTGTCCTCGCCTACAATCACAAAGCCTGCCACGGGACCATAGCGGATGCGGAGACAAAAGTCCTCATTTAAACAATTAGGTACGTGTCTCTTCTCATGAATTTTACTTGACAGCTCACGACTAAGTGTTGCATGGAAAACTCACCAAAGCCAAGTTTGGGATCCTTCTTGAGGCTTACTGCAAATAATTTCTCTCTCTGGTGGAGTCCTGGTTGGTGTGTCAACTGTAAATATTGAACAGAAACCCTGTTACGCTTGTATTTGACAGGTGGCAACTCTAGATGTGAGAGTAACCATAACAAAGTATCACGTTCAATTAAATGTTTGAGAAGTGGCAAATCAGATTAGTAGTCAACCACTTAAAAATAAGATTGAATGAAGGCTTTCCAAATTGGTTATTAACTAGCTTTTTAATGCTTTACAAAGAAATCTTGTGCGATATTATGGAAAAGTGACTTTTTTGTTTGTATACAAATAGTTGGGTCTCTGGCCACATAAATGTTTTGGTATCTGTCTATTTCTGAAAATATGTCTGGGAGCTAGCTTTTCTGCACATCCACCCCACAGTTATGTAACCGTTGTGGTAATTTACATAATAACACCCACCACACCAATTTTCCCCACCCATGACTTGGCAGCAATTCTGGGCAAAGATCCAGAGCCACTTTCAAGGTGCCGATCTATAATCTCCGAAACACTACATACAGCCAAAAGCAGAGCTGCGCTGACTTTTGTTGGATGTGCAGATTAGCATTAGCTAACAGTATTTGTTTCTGTTACTATATTGCTTGGTGAAGTTGTTGATGCAGTGAGGCCGTGCACAATTATTAGCAAGTGTAATGCAGCATCTTGGAGAAAGTTCTTTCACACAGTGCCTCTGAGACAGTTCTGATACTCCCGAAATTTCTTGGGCGCCTTTGTACCCCTGTTTTGTTTCGGTGGCTTGCAAGGAGAACTGCAACTTGGAAAAAGCCATCAAAATAGTTACAAATGTTCACCTCGTATAGAAGAAGAAGCATCCGAGTCTTTCTGCAGGGAGACACTGGACATCATTCTTGGAATCGATTCTGGGGTGCTTTAAAAATCGTGTAGAGAAAATAAACTTTCATAATGCAAATAGACTATGAGTGATATTATCTTACACTATGTCATTACTTCCAGTAGGGACGCTCTTTCAAACCCCTGAGTTCCCCAGTTTCCGGCTGCTCCTTGTTCAGTTCCCTGCTCATCTCCCGCCTCATCTCTCTCTGACGGCGGAGTCGAGCCTCCAGCTTGACGCTCAGATCCTCGCAAGATTTGGACAGCAGATCTGGTTGACCCGGGGCTAAACCGACATGGTTCAGCATGCCCTCGGAGCATGACATCCGCTTCAGGTTCAGGTTACAACCCGCATAGACAGACATGTTTTCATCTGGAGGGGTGGACAGAACAGTTGGTGTCACTTTAAGAGCCATTCTTATCTGCTTGTTCACGCGCTCTTTTACCTGGCATCATACTGTGGTTAAGTTGCCGTGACGTCATCTCGCTGTGGAACTTGTGCTGCGCGGAGCAGAGGTTGAGGAGGTATTGTGCTATTTTCGAGCTCTCCGTCATAAAGCTGTGCTTTTTACCACTTGGTCCGCCACATTCAATGATCAGTTTACGGCGCTGGGGAGGGGACACGATTTATCACACACTAGGAATCATACAAGAATGCATTTTATGTCCGTAAGTGCAAGAATGCTAATAAAACAAGCATGCAGGGCAATGCTATTGTGCTTACACTCGCTGTCAAAAAAAAAAACGTATCTCAAAGTTTTATTTAGTTTTTTTTTCCCCAGAGACTCATAATTTTGGGGGTTATTTTTCCAGATACAAATCAAAAGAAATAACATACATTGGTGCATTGAGATACAGCTTGAATTTGTTCTGTGACCACTCTCTTAACTCGAAACATTTGTATCTCAAATTCTTTTACCATTAAATGAATGGAAATGCCATTAATTCGTTCCAGCCTTCCACCAAATGACAACAAAAAATATTTGTTATGTGTATTTTAATGAGGTAAATAGCACTCCATAATACTGTGCTTTTGTGTTCTAAACAATTTTGGTTCTTCTAATGCAAATGAAAATAAATGTAATTGTAATGTAATTTAAACAAAATGCATATATTATGCCGAGTTGCATGTTTTTTTGTTAGACAAAGCGGGGGATGACTGGTTAGCACATCTGCCTCACAGTTCTGAGGACCTTGGTTCAAATCCGGCTTCGCCTCTGTGGAGTTTGCATGTTCTCCCTGTGCCTGTGTGGGTTTTCTTTGGGCACTCCAGTTTTGACCAAGAACATGCATTGTAGGTTAATTCAAGACTCTAAATTGCCCGTAGGTGTGAACGTGAGTGCGAATGGTTGTTTATTTCTATGTGCCCTGCGATTGGCTGACGACCAGTTTAGGGTGTACCCCGCCTCTCACCCAGAGACAGCTGGAATAGGCTCCAGCACGCCCGCAACACTAGTGAGGATAGGCGGTAAGGAAAATAAGTGGATGGATATTCCACTTGTGGTGACTCAATTAACAGAAATTTAACCCTCAATTGAACTAATTCAACAAAAATTGTAGAATGCAAGCATTTAATTTTCTCAAGATGAATTCTGAAATTTAGGATTATCATTTCTTTGACTAGATCAAAATCAATGCAGAGTAATGTATTGCGATGACATACGACTCGGCCAATCACTCTGATGTCATCCCCTATACTTTTCATAGCCATTGCAGGGCATATTTTCATTCATACTGTATGTGGCTATTCCTATGATGACCTAACCAGGGTTATAGTCTTTCATTAAATTCTTGCTTTCACATTTTGTCAATTTGTACAATTTTACATACCCCAGGTGGAAATGGAGTCTGTTTCCCTCCAGAGGAAGCGTCTGGTGACTGTCCGGATCTGATTCTTCATCTCGTACACGATGATTCCTTTGGCACACACTCCCAAAACCAATTCACCCATCAATGGCCTTTTTTCTCTGCCCACACGGTGGAACATAATCCCGTACTCTGGTAGTTGCTGGGCAATCTGATTGGAAGCGATGTCAAAGCTAGTTAATAAAAGCAGCAATATTGTCAAGCCATTGCTTCAACTTGAACGCACTTTGAGATACTCTGTTTCCGCCTCGTCGGGTCCCATCGGGGCATGACTTGCATGCAGTCTTGGCAGCTCATCCTTCACGTTGGGCAAAGCCAGCTTGTCAAGCATTCTCTTTGACACATAGTGCTCTGGGTGGTAGTAACTCTTCCCATACAACTAGCAGAAACAATGCGCTTATATGACACTCAAACCGAAATGGTACACCAGAAGTGTTGTGGTTGCTTCCAGTACCTCTGGCATGTAATCCCCAAATTCAGCCTGCAGACCTAGAGCAGCCAGATACAAGCTCCGTCTCCTCGTTGCAGTAGATGCGATCCTCTAAGATATCCTTCCGCATCTGCAAGTAGTACTGGTGGCGAGTCAGTGTGTGTCTGGAGAAAAAAAGAAACAGGTGAAACCCTGCATAAAAGAATCTGAATCCCGGCGACTTCACACTGCACCACAATACTTACAAAACAAAGGCAATATTGTCGACAAAAAATTTGACTCGAAGGAACACCAAAAAGGAAAGTATTTGCCCTTTTTTCCAACTATCGGGAGCAACTTTGGAGATTTTTGTTTCATGGTCCAGAAAAAAATATTCATCATCTGCAGAATGGAAAGGAGATACTTAGAATATGATGCAAACAAATCTCTTTCTTTGTACACAATTCTCAACAGTGTTGGGAAAGTCACTTCCAAAATGTAACATACTGTGCGGGCCAAAAGTAAGTAACTACCTGGACCACCCAACAGCTGATGTAATGAGATTTTTTGTTTTTAAATTAAAAAACAACCAACCAACACAGTTAAGTCATTCATTGCCAACCCTCCAAGTTACAATGCATATTTGGCATCTATAATTAAAACAAAATGCACAAATCTAAAATGTGAACCAACTGCAAGCCTGCTTTTAGCCGACCCTGTATTACATATTACCAGTTTCTGTCATTTGAAAATATTTACTTAAGATTACAATATTTCTGTCTCTGACTTGTTCTGCGTTATACTACTTCTGTGTTGCTTTTGGGTTACTTTCACCAGAAATATGACACTTACAGTATCTTTAATTGATTGATGGCGTTTTAGAAGATAACAATGCCAAAACAAGAGATTTCGCGTTCTAATAATACTTTTGAATATGTAGTTATACTTCTTCATTGAATCGTTGACTATTTGTGTTTATCGTCACAGAAAGGGCTGTTGCTGAAAAAAAAAACATTGCTTTCAAACCTCTTAATATGCACTTTTAGAATATTTATTTTAGCCAAATAGTCTAATTAATTGTTTTCGACAAACACAACTAAATATGAACAAATACAAAAAAAACAATCAGTGGTGCTGTTATAATGATTGACATGCCCTCTCGTCCACTGAGTGAAAAGCGAGTCAACGTCATCGCCATTTTAAAATGCATTGCAAGGTGTGTTACTTAGAATGCAATGTGTATAACATGAAAGTTTTGATATCAATGCCTTATTTTACTGTGTTAAAGCAAAAAAACAACAACAACAACATTACTGTAATTACTTCCTTCCATTCATTTTCAATGAAAGATCCATATCACTGCACATTCCGCAAAGCTACGAAATGCATGAGGACTTGTACCGTCGAGAAAGGCAAGACCGAAGTAGAAGTGCTCCACTAAGTTAGCGTGAGCCACCACCATGTCAAACACATCCCTCGCACGGGACTTGATATCGCAGCGGACCGCCACGTACTGTCCGCTCGGCAGCACCACCGTCACCTCCCTCTGAGACGAACACAAGCGGCCCTTTCTCGACTGCGGAGGAAACACACAACATTACCACTAATGGGATCCAACGTGAGCGCTTAGCCTTTTATAGCGATTATAACGTTCGCTTTTGATTGATGTTGTCACAGAAATATTCTGTTTTATTACTGCCATTGTAATAAAACATTAAGTAAATAAAATGAATCAGTTTGCAGTAACTAGTGTGGAAATGGCTTACATCATACAGAGAGCTGTTTCTAATATATTGTTAAAATAAAATACAATTTTGTTGTTAAAATAAAATTGGATTTAATAAAACAAATTACACCAAATGAAGTTATTAGTTTGCAGTGCTGTTGTTTCTAACATTTGGTTGTAAATAAAATACCCAAAAGACATAAATGATTGGTTTTAAATGGAGGTTTTTTGCTTTTATTAGTTAAAGTTATTTGTTCTTAGTAATTTATTACTTTGCATTTGTATAGAACTTCCCTAAATCAAACCAAGAGGTACTTTGAATACAGCGGTTCCTCGATTTACAAGTGACCCAATTTACGAGATCTTCGAGATACGAGCCGTCATTCGGACGCATTTTTTGTCTTGAGTTGCCAAACTACCTGGCTTTGTCTTACGAAAGTCCGCTCGCTTAAACCACAATGCAAAATGCCATAAACGGACAAATGGAATCAATTTTGCTGTAATTATAAACCTTTAAACAACCTATATTGGAACACGAATGGTAGCAGCACATGCAGACAGGGCATGCAATACTCACAGGCATATATTTATTTTCTGCGTAAAAAATAACAATATTATTACAGTTTAGTTGCGATGTTCTTCTTCTGTGTTTCATCATCAAACTTACGTGTGGTATGTCTGTATGTGTTATACAGCCCCGCGGTGGTCAAGGCAGGCACACCAGAAGACACAACACTATGCCCACTGAATTATTATTATGCACAAACTGTTTATTTACATTCTATTTCTGAATGTGTTTATAAAGTACAATACTTTAGAGTGCTATTTTTCTTATTAAGAAACAGATGACTATTTTTCTTGTTGGTGTTTTTTGGGGTGCTGGAATGGATCTCCATTCATTTCAATGGGGAAAGATGATTTGAGAGAGATGTTTTGAATTAGGAGACTGATCACGGAACAAATTGAATTCATAAATCAAGGCACCACTGCAATTTGTTTTAAATAAATAAAAATAATAATAACAATTAAATTCATTAGCAGTAGTTTGGAACCGCACAACATCATACTGATAGGCGTTTCTAATATTTTGGTCCTCTCTTGTACCTAAACCAAAATATCGGCGCAACATGCATTGCACCCAAATGGAAGTGAGTGTATATCATGCAACTTATATCGGAAATATAATGAAATATTTTACCACAATAGATCCTGGAAGCTCAAGAACAATTTGCTGTTCGTCAGCCATTCGGATAAATTCGGGACCCAAAGCCTGGTAAGAAAAAGAGCAGATGATAATAATAATAATAAATGGATCACACTGACTTTGTGCTTCTAATATCCCTAAATCCAGTTTCCCACATGCATAACCCCTATTAGGGTTACCCACGATCTCCACGTGACAACAGGAATCTAATAAACAGAGCTTTACCAGATGTTCATGTATGTCCTCATTTAGAGTCTCCTTGCATTGATGTATAGTATATTAGCCAACGAACTGGTTTGATACGTTTATGTGTTCTTACCTTAGCTTTCCTCTGGCTCAGGCTGATGGAGGACTCGCTGAAGGTGATGGAAGGACTGTGAGACCTGCCCGATGTCTTGGGAGAGACGTCGTGGTGGGGGCTCCGGCCGAGCCAACTGCAGGTGCTGTCCCTGTGACGAGCCCCTCGCGGGAGCCTGAATTGAAGGAGGGGAGAGGTACGTGTGGTAAAGCTGAACAGATGCAAGGTCAAAGTCACCACAGACACGCATTCGAGACATCCAAAATGGAAAAGCGCTTATGTTTGAGTGCATAACAGTTCTACAGTACTCGCCTTTCCAAAGATGACTGGTACAAAGGTGTGGGTGAGCTTCTTGGTCGATGTTTCCAAGATCTCTGAGGTAAACACCCTGGAAGAACGGCTTCATGTTGAAGAACACAAAATTAACGGGTCGCATAGCACAGGCAGCGTGTTCCCAGAAATTTGATATGGTTTCATAGTCTAATAATTTTCACTTCCAGTAAATGATCTCAAAAGTTAATGAGGTGTGTAAAAATGAACAAAATATAATATTTTACTATATGTCTTTTTTCAGGGTAAACAATGACATTAACAAGCACTAAAAATGTATTTTCTGTGTCAGAATATGCTCAAACACGGTCAGACAAGAGTGTGCAGCGTGCATTTTCAAAGAAATATACCAACTGGAAAGCAGATTTAGCGTACTGTACCTTTACCTTACTTATACATTCACATAACACATGGTTATTATTTTGTGTGCCGTAAGTAATTCCGTACTTTGGGATTTTGATGTGTTCGCAGATAAATAACATTGTCATCAGTGGACAACATGAACATACCTGACTTTGAGTCTGAGTCGATCGAGTATCTTCTCCTTTCTGGACAACCTTCACTGAAGTCTGCAAATGGCCCTCGCCTTCCTGTCAAGCGGGTTAGATTTCATGATGATGATGACGATGATAATGGTGGTGATGATGATGATGATGAGATGAATGCATTATTTGAACGTAGGTGAGGCTAAGGACGACGGTCGGTATCTGATTACGGTCTCTGGCAACAATCTAATCCCAGACCCGTTTTACGTTAAGATTTTAATCCTGTCAACCTGGACACTAGTTTGGCTAAGACCTAAATGTGAAAAATGACAAATTTACTTGAGTTCAGGTTTCTGCAAAGTTTATGGAAACGCAACCATCTTTCATCTCGTTTTCCATCACACTATACCTCACTATCAAACTGCTGTATTACTATTGCAGAGAACAATGTGGCTCGAACCCAAGAGTCTTCTTTGCCAGAGAGGATCTAACATTTTTCTGTCAACATTCTAAAATGTAGACAGTTAATCGTTCAAGAACTGCCTTTTTATCAAACGCTTATGTTTGGTATCATGATGTACAGATTCAGACTTCCTTTTTGAAGTTGAGTTGTGACTAATAGGTTGTCCGTCACATTAATATGGTCAGACCATCTGACTGTGGTTAATTTTCAAAGTGACGTTGTACCTAACCGAACTGAGGTAGAGAGATGGGATATTCCATCATATAATTCGACTATTCAAAGTAGTTAGATGATTTAATATGATTAGTGGTTTCAAAGTCATTGTACCATATGTATCTCACTGTTATTATGTTGTTTATTCATTTGTTACTTGGAATGTACTGCATGCTTGGCATTCTGATCTTAGATTCGCCCCTGATCCAATTCCGCCAGAGACTCACCATGAAGCCTTTCTCTGATCATCTGGCTCCGCCCGCTTAGAGGCAAGCTACTGTCAGAGGCATGGTCCATCTGCGGGAACAAGGACCTGTGAACAACAGGCACTGCGAACCCCCCCAAAAAGGTCCACGTGTGCACTCACCGGTTCACTGAAGACCTCCTCTACCAGCTGCCTGATGACGTCGGCAGATGGCGGCAGGCCGGAGGCTTTCTGACGGCACTCGCAGGCTTCCAGGATGGAGGTGATGGTTAGCCTGCGATGGGACACGTCCTCACACATGCTGAGGAGGAGGCTGTTGAGATGGTCGCTCAACTGGACTGGCTGAGATGGCACGTTAAAAATAAAATATGTTATGATTGTACAGTACAGTTCATCTGGAAAAAATCACTAGTTCATTTTTTCCACATTTTATGTTCCAGCCTTATTCCAAAATTGATTAAATTAAATTCTAAAAACACCCCATAATGACAATGTGAACAAGTATTGAGCAAAGGCTGTGAATACTTATGTACACACTGGTTGTGTAGTGGTGCATGCTGCTGACTTTCATGCAGACAGCTCGGGTTTGATTCCCGGTCGGTGCCCCAATAAACAGCCGCGGTCGGTCCCAAGCCCAGATTAAAAACTAAAAAAAAAAAAAAAAAAAAAACAACAACAACAAAAAGCGGCTGCTTCAGGAAGGGAATCCGGTGTAAAAACTGTGCCAAACAAATCATGCAAGTTACTTGCTGTGGTGACCCCTGATGGGACAAGCCACAACAACAATTACTTACTGTATGTACTGTACATGTGATTTCTTAGTTGTTGTTTTTTTAATATTAATACATGAAAGAGAAAATTCAAAAACACTTTTTTAAAACGTTCATTATACTGTGTGTTGTCTTTAGAATTTTAAGGGAAACATTAATACACCTTGACTCCATTTTAGGATAAGGCTGAAGCATAACAAAATGTGAAAAGGAAGTGAAGCGCTATGAATACTTTCTGGATGAACGCTATTTGATCCCAAGATTTGGTTAGATGAAGGGAGCCCACCTGATTTTGAGGTAGGTGAAAATCAACTGACCAGTAGAGTGTCATACCCAGTGAATACACGAGCATCTGTGTAGCAAAAATCAACAAGAGGAACAATTCTTACATTTTCAGTGTTTTAACCCACAGAGAATTAATTGTTGAAGCATATTATTTGCAATACATGATGTCTCTTTACTAACTTCTTTAAAGAACTCACCATCAGTATGTTTCTAAAAAAATATTAATTAGAATAATGTTACTTTCTTTTATTAAATTCATGAGAATGTTTTTAATTATTATCATTCCCTTTATTTGCTTATTGGCCGGCCGAAATCACACAATTCTATACTACCTTCTAGTGAGGCTTGTAGCATCCATTTTGTTTAAGTTACCAAATATGGTTCCCTGCCCATAGAGCAGTGTTTCACAACCTTTATTGAGCCAAGGCACACATTTTACAAGAAAAATCTCACATCACACCAAACAAAAATGTCACAAAAAGTATACAGCGCACTCAGACACACACACACACACACACACTATATCACTGCTTTGGAGCACTGAGGTACCTACAATTAGTTTAAACCCAAAATTGTTCATGAATTGAAGTAAGTGCTATTTTGGTGAATTTGGTATATTTTAGCTGGAATTAACACAGGATAGTGAAAAAAATATTCACTATCCTGTGTTAGTGAATTATAATTATTATTATACTATTATTACTATTATAAAAATGTTTTATAATTTAAATTATATATTTCGTATTTGATATCTCTTGATGCAACATCTTTTGCCATTTTCCAATTCATAAAAAAATAAATCAAATTTGGACCGAATAATTTGGGGATTAACTGTGCAGTACATAATGTATTTGAATCTGGAACCTTTTTGCAATGGCGACTAGGAAGCGAAGGATCCATGTTCGGCCACTAGATGGCATACAAATGTATCTGTCTTCTCAGACTATGGTGGTCGTCAACATCCATCCATCCATCCATCCATCCATCCATGCATTTTCTTTACCGCTTATCCTCACTTGGGTTGCGGGCTGCCGGAGCCTATCCCAGCTATCTTAAGGCGGGAGGCGGGGTACACCCTGAACCGGTTGCCAGCCAATCACAGGGCACATAGAAACAAACAACCATTCGCACTCACACCTACGGGCAATTTTAGAGTCTTCAATCAACCTACCACGCATATTTTTGGGATGTGGGAGGAACTCGGAGTGCCCGGAGAAAACCCACCCAGGCACGAGGAGAACATGCAAACTCCAAACAGGCGGGGCCGGGACCTGAACCCCGGTCCCCAGAACTGTGAGGCAGATGCGCTAACCAGTCGTCCACAGTGCCGGCGGTCGTCAACACGTTATGAAGAAATAATAATGCGATGAATATGTCAGCAGTGATGTGAGGTTTCATGATGACATTCACTGACCCTCTCTATGGCAGGTTTGGTTGAGCTGGCATGGCCCTGCAGCATCTCTGGAGCAGTGAAGGTCGACGCCTCCTCTGATAGGCCACAGTTCTTAAATGCTAAGCTCCCAGTAACTGACAGCAGCAAGGAGGCGGGGCTTATGATGTTACACATATTGTTTTGACCTGGGGAAAAAGTGCCAACACAATTCTCATTCCTTTGTGCATAAGAGAAGTGTAAGAGACGTAGTGCAGGTGCACAGTGGTGCATGTGCAGTCATGAATAATTTCCATTTGGATGGCGATTTACCTTTATCGGCGGCGTCCACTAAACTAGCTGCTGTGGCCAGCAGCAGGGCCCACACCTCCTCCTCCAGCAGAGGCCCCCCTCGGGCCTCCAGTACTTCCGTTAATGTGACGAATGTGCTGCTCATCCTGCACACATTCCAAATGTGTCACCTGCGCACACACGCACACAAACACAGTCCTGATCCACAATGACATGACCCAAAAGCGCATTTTAGCGGCGGTATCCAATCTGCCCTTGCTGGACATCCAGGGCCCCCCCAAATGCTCAGGGCCCTGGGACAGTTGGCCTCTTTTCCCTCCCAGGTTGACGTGCCTGTCTTAGCACCATTGAAGAATGTGTGAATGGTTTTTTGTCCAGATGTGCCTTGCTTTCAGCTGGCCAGCAGTCAGGGGAGTAACCCACCTCTCGCCCTTAGTCAGCTGGGACAGCCTCAAGCTCACTCAGGAGGTTCAAACCCCCAACCTCAGAACTGTGAGGCAGATCTGTTATCCACGAGTTCATGAGGCCATGTCTTGATTGGTGATACCGTTCTCTGGGGCTAATTTTATTTTCATTTCCCAGGGGGAATTATTTAGTCAATTCGTGGGGGTCACATGTGGGACCCTTAAAATGTATGTACTGTATTTTAACCAGGGTACAGATATGTGCATAATTCGCTGAGTCACTTTAAAAATGGCTTCAACATTGTGCAAATACCAAAAACGTCAGTTATTTGCCAAAATAGTACAGTAATTCAAAGACAAAACAAAGCACCTCTGTACTTGGTTGCTAAAAGAAACCTCAGAATCACAGCTATTCAAAGCAAAGCAAAGCAAAGCAAATGTATTTTTATAGCGCATTTTATACACAAGGCAACTCAATGTGCTTTACATGATAAAAAGCATTTAAAAACAAAGAAAAAACAGCTTATGAACATTTAAAACAAAGAGAACAAAATTAATGTACAATTCAAACAGCATACAGTGCAAGAAATATTTAAAAGTGGAAATGCTCTAAAAAGCATCCATCCATCCATTTTCTGTGCCGCTTATCCTCTCAAGGGTCGCGGGAGTGCTGGAGCCTATCCCAGCTATCTTCGGGCAGGAGGCGGGGTACACCCTGAACTGGTTGCCAGCCAATCGCAGGGCACATACAAACAAACAACCATCCGCACTCACATTCACACCTACGGGCAATTTAGAGTCTTCAATTAACCTACCATGCATGTTTTTGGGATGTGGGATGAACCCAGAGTGCCCGGAGAAAACCCACACAGGCACGGGGAGAACATGCAATCTCCACAGAGGTGGGGCCGGGGATTGAACCCAGATCCTCAGAACTGTGAGGCAGACGCTCTAACCAGTCGTCCACTGTGCCGCTTCTAAAAAGCATGAGGGGGGAAAAAAATGTTTTTAGCCTGGACTTAAAAACATTCACACTTGACATCACGTCTGTTGGCAACTTATTCCATTTGTGTGCAGCCTAATAGCTAAATGCTGCTTCACCATGTTTGCTTTGTGCTCCACTATTTGACCTGAGTCTGTCGATCTCAGAGCCCTACTGTGTTTATATGCCATTAGCATTTATTCAGGACCTAAACCATTTAGTGATTTATAGATCAGTAGCAGAACTTTAAAATCTATTCTAAAGCTGAGTGGAACCCAGTGTAGAGACTTTAGAATTGGAGTAATATGCTCTGCCTTCTTTCTTCTGGTCAGAACCTGAGCTGCAGCTGTTTAATGCTCTTTTGGGGGAGTCCAGTCAGAAGACCATTACAATAGTCAAGTCTACTTGAGATAAAAGCATGAATGAGCTTCTCCTGGTCTGCTTGCCACATGCAAGCCTTCACTCTGGATATGTTCTTCAGATGGTAGAAAAGCCACAAATATTCATAATTTATAAAAAAAAAATTCTGATAAGTATATCATATTGTTTCATATATTTACTGTGGCCCTCAAAGGACTATTAAAAAAAACTCAAGGGTCCCCTAAAAGGAAAATGGTTACCCACCCCTGTCTTAATCTATTAGTTTCACTGCCCGCTGCTGTCCCTGCTTGTCCCAAATCCTAATAGGCTTTCTTGTGACCGCCGGCTGGCTGTGAGGGAGGTGAAGCTGTGTGACATGATCCCATGGTAGCTTGCTCTCTCGTGCTTGTAAAGCAGTATCCAACACTAAGAAATGAATGGTTAGCATTGGAATGTAACATAGCATAATTAAGTAATTATAACAATTTCCTATTGTTCTTAAATAAATCAGATCAAATACAATACAAACCAGAGATAGGCGTGTAACTTACATTTCTTTGCTTGACTAGTGGGGAAATTAACAAAATTGTAGTTTTATTCTTAGGTAGACAATCTCTCAATGTTCCTTTAATGCTAACCTTTTAGATCAAGACTAAAATAAGAAACGTTGGTACCTTCCTAGAACCCATACTTAAACCCCAAAGTATGTTGAGTATTGTCATAGCGTTGACATAAAGTATATTGTGATTCATGGCACAGAACGTAAATGTATTACAATCTAACATGAGTCAAAAAGCAAAGAAATGGATGTTACTAATTGATGCTCAATGGAACAGCTTGCAGCCACACAAAGGAGAAGTGCTGCTGTTCAAATGGAAATGGGGACTATCTATGTAGGTCCTCTAACTTTCTAATATTAGTAACAATCTATGACAGATAGATACCACAACAACATGGGCCTGACGGCAGTGTCGTGCTTCCAGGTAAATCTCACAATTTCAAGTGAGATGCCCACAGTCCAAGACCAATGCTACGCAGGCTTACCTGGTCACATATGTAACCCAGCAGTGTTGCTGCGTGTGTTTATCTTCAGTGCTCCCACCACCAAGTATCCAAAATAATCCTCCCGTTCATCGCCTCGCTGCTTTGACGTCTCCCGGGGAAGAGCCACTCGTCCTCGGCGTGGACATCCAGGCTGGCGGCGTCAAAGCGGTCATGGAGCCCCTGTTCATTTGCTCGCTTACCGCCGCCTCCAAGACCTCAAACTTTTTTTTTAACCTCTGATTTGCTCTATTATTAGCGCCTCGACGCTAAACGCATAATTGGATCAATCCTCGCGGCTTGACGGCGACAAATCAGGAGCACCAAGTGTGGGAGGCGAGAGATCACCCACGCCGATGTCACTAATCCGCCTGACGGCCCCGCGGTGCAGAGGATCCGCGGTACCCGAGCCACCGGGAAAGACGAACCAGCTCGGCCAGAGGCTGCCTGCGTGCGTGCGCTCCGGCACAATGATCATAACACTGCGGACTCTCATGGAACAAGGGGTAAGACAAGACGGCTCCTGCTGCGGGAGTCTGCAACGGGACGTCCAGGTGGCGCTCCTATGCGCCTCTCTGCAGGCCCTGCAGGGGCATCGTGCGCAGCGGGCACCGGGGGGAGATTCAGGTAGCTGCAGGGATGATTGGACGATTCTGCCGCGTTCCATACACAGATCTGCACAATGCAGATACAATGCAAGAGCCATATATTGAACTACAGTATATGTATCGTATAGTACATAGTATGTGTGTGTGTGTGTGTGTGTGTGTGTGTGTGTGTGCGTGTGTGTGTGTGTGTGCGTGTGTGTGTGTGCATGTGTGTGTGTGTGTGTGTGTGTGTGCGTGTGTGTGTGTATATATATATATATATATATATATATATATATATATCAATACACACATTTTTTTCTTAGCTTGGGTACTGTGTATCTGGATTTTAGTATAAATTAATGGTATTTATCATCTTTCGTGAAATATTGATAGACTTGACAGCTGTTGGGACTTTGACCTATTGCACTAAAACTTTAGTGGCCATTGAGCGGCAGTTATACATTTCTGAATCCCTCTCCTGCAAAATAAGAGAAATAGAGTCAGCCCACTCTAGTTCTCAGCTGCGCAATCGATCGATAGTTATATACTTGCGTACCAAAATGTTCTATGGCTTCTCATTTCAAACTCAATTTGTTGTTCACAATATACAGTATTTAACAATCAACTGTGTATACAGTATGTAATAATATGATGTGACAATCACAGTCATAACAGCCCTGTGAGGGAAACCACAACTACGATGTGGCCCGCGACAAAACATGAGTTTGACACACCTACCTGTGTGACACTGTCAATCAAAACTACACATTTTTATCATTGTGAAAGCAGTCTTTTCTTCCTTATAGCTTTTGCATGACATATCATTAGATCAGTGATTACCTACCACTGTACCACAGAACATTACCGATGACAGCTGGGATAGGCTCCAGCACGCCCGCGACCCTAGTGAGGAGAAGCGGCTCAGAAAATGGATGGATGGATGGATGAATCTATCGGTGACCTTGCATGAAGGTGTGTGTGTGTGTGTGTGTGTGTGTGCGTGTGTGTGTGCGTAGAGGGTCAGCAGTCTTTCTGTTTGTACTGAACTATTTTGCATCACGGACACATTGTGGGTATAAGTGGACATCTTGCATGCCCGATAGATTGTAGTTTTGCACAGCAAGGAACACAATGCAATTTCCATTAAACATTGTTTTTAAATTATCTGACATAAGTGAGCATTATTACTTAATTTGTAAAGGAATGCTTTTTTTTTGGGGTGGGGAGTGAGAATTCGTACATTGAATTTCATTAGATTATGAAGGGGTACCAAATCTGATAAGATAATATAACATTGTATAGTGGATTAATGGTTAATATGCATTTGGTGTTACAGTTAGGGTGCAGTGCACAGTAAAGTGTATTTTGTATGACAAATGATATAGATATGTCTAATAGATAGATAGATAGATAGATAGATGGATAGATGGATAGATAGATAGGGCGGAAGGAAGAGCTGATGGAGGTGGGTGCATCTCTGTGGAGTAGTGACGTGTTCGTGTCTTGCGCATGCGCAGTGTGTATCCTCGCTGCTCCCCGGCCTGTCAATAGCAGCAGGCGGATGGAAACGTAGGCAAGTGGCTCGGGTGAGGTCATGTGTTTTTAAGGCGCCCAGCGGATTCAATCAGTGTTCACCGGCTGCACGCACGCACAGCCCGCTGCTCCGGAAAGTTCGAGCGGCTCGTCACATTCGGGCTTACACGACCGAGGTAAGATCGGGATCCGAAGCCCCCCTCTCCGGCTCCTGCTCCTTACTCGGACGTGCTTATTGTTTGGCCGTGGGGGGAGGGTCGTGTGTCATTTTACGTGTTCAGACGCTGTTGTACGACGTCGAGATCCTCGCCTATTCTCCTTTTAGAAGATTTTGTAGCTATACCCGTGAACCCAGCATTCGCTCACATGAAGTTACGCCCGTTAAACAGACAGGCCCCGTCGTACGCCGACATGGGAGTCATTACCTCGGCTATAATGTCTTCCTGTGCGCGGTCTTGCGTTATTATGTGTGCTCATGCGTGGCTCCTGCTCTCTCGCTGCGGTTTGGCTGCAGCCTCCTGTGAGGAGCTGCCAGTGGGGGTCATGTGGCCAAGGTTAACGCGCAATGGAAGTTTCTCTTTCTCTTTCTCTTTCTCTTTCTCTTTCTCTCTCTCTCTCTCTCTCTCTCTCTCTCTCTCTCTCTCTCTCTCTCTCTCTCTCTCTCTCTCTCTCTCTCTCTCTCCCCTTGCTAATCCATGTGATGAAGAGGAGGCCATTCATTCTCCTCATTCATTTTACTGCGGATAGATGGAAATATATGTGGCTTAGCGTTATTCTCTTCCATCATGAATCATAAAAAAGTCATGCATGGCTTGCTTTTTTTAACATTATCCACAAACAAACAGTGTATGATGCCATCAATATCTACTGTATGTCATGTCATAATCACCATAGTGGGTGTCTCTAAAGGCTGGACACCGGACAAAAATGCAAATTTTCAAGACAATGTTCAATAACGGTTAACAAATGACTGTTAACAATGAAAGGTTGATGCGAACTTGTTGCAATAACTCCACATTGCCGTCCATTGTCCAGACTTTCGGGACACCCTGTACACTGCAGTGGCGTCAAACTCATTTTTGACGCTATGGTTTCCCTCAGAGGGCCGTTATGAATGTGAAAACCATAACAAGTACTGTATATACAACTCATCATATTATTACATACAGTATACACAATTTCCCCTGCAATCGATTGTTATATCCTATATATTTTGTTAACCACAAATTGAATTTGGAATTAGAAGTCATTGGAATATTTAAGTATTTCATTATCGTTCGATTTATTGTATGTTAAGAAAGGATTCAGTGAAAAAAAAAAATACTTGTAATAGCTGTTAAAATGAAGAAAAATTGCAATTTGGGTATAGAGTTTGTACCAAAATGACAATAACAAACCCATAGCAAGAAACATAAGGTGGGCACACTTTATTTGCTTCAGCGGGCTACATGAATTGATGGACCTTGAATTTGTGGTTGTCTGTGCTGTATGTGATTATTCATATTTAGTGGTCTAGCACTGGACATGCATATGCCACAATATTAGGTAAACTTGCACCATATAATGAGATCCAATACAACAATGTCAAAGAGGTGTTCATCCATTTAACAATCGGTTTATTATTGTGGTCTTACTTTGGAGAAATGGGCAAAAAAATGGCCATTGTTAGTATTTGCTATACCACCTGTAATTGGTTGGCGACTAGTCCAGGGTGTACCTTGCATTTTGCCCAAAATCGCCTGGGTTGGGCTTCAGATAATCCACAACCCTATTGAGGACGAGCGCTATAGAAAATGGATGGATGGGTAGTTTGAACTACATCCCACTGAGAGCTCTTTCTAATAGTTTGGTTACATAATTTAGTTACACAAGTGGGTCAAAATATTTGAAATGGCTCTAAATATGATGCAGTGTGATTTTACAATAATGCTATACTAATTGGAATAGTATAGCATTATTGCTATACTAAAATGAATGAATTGGGTTGTACGTGTAAGAATTTGAAATGGCTGTTCGTTCATACTGCGATTGGTGAACGATGGATGGATGGATGGATGAACAGATATCAGAAATGGTTGATTTGACTAGGCATGATTGGGTGGACATTTCTGGAATGGTGTTAATGTTGAAAAAAATGCCCATGTAATAGGACTTTGAAGATGTGAGAGAGATTTGTGTAATTTCTCCATTCATTTGAAGAGAATTTTTTTCACTATTCATAAAATTATCCCATTGGCCTTGAATGGATTTGTAGTAGCTTGTCCATCGTTGCCACAGATGTTTTTTTTTTTAATTTGGAAACTGTTTCCGTGTTCATAACAGTACAAACGAGATTGCCCAAAATCTTGGCTTAATGGATTTTGTCATGGACGTCTCGTGTAGTACATTGTGGTCATCTACAACCCCAAATCCAATTAAGTTGGGACGTGGTGTTAAACATAAATAAAAACAGAATACAATGATTTGCAAATCACGTTCAACCTATATTTAATTGAATACACTACAAAGACAAGATATTTAATGTTCAAACTGATAAACTTTATTGTTTTTAGCAAGTAATCATTAACTTAGAATTTTATGGCTGCAACACATTCCAAAAAAGCTGGGACAGGTGGCAAAAAAGACTGAGAAAGTTGAGGAGTGCTCATCAAACACCTGTTTGGAACATCCCACAGGTGAACAGGCTAATTGGGAACAGGTGGGTGCCATGATTGGGTATAAAAGGAGCTTCCCTGAATTGCTCAGTCATTCACAAGCAAAGATGGGGCGAGGTTCACCTCTTTGTGTACAAGTGCGTGAGAAAATAGTCGAACAGTTTAAGGACAATGATCCTCAACGTACAATTGCAAGGAATTTAGGGATTTCATCATCTACAGTCCATAATATCATCAAAAGGTACAGAGAATCTGGCGAGATCACTGCATGTAAGCGGCAAGGTCGAAAACCAACATTGAATGCCCGTGACCTTTGATCCCTCAGGCGGCACTGCATCAAAAACCGACATCAATGTGTAAAGGATATCACCACATGGGCTCAGGAACACTTCAGAAAACCAATGTCAGTAAATACAGTTCGGCGCTACATCCGTAAGTGCAACTTGAAACTCTACTATGCAAAGCAAAAGCCATTTATCAACAACACCCAGAAACGCATCCGGCTTCTCTTGGCCCGAGCTCATCTAAGATGGACTGATGCAAAGTGGAAAAGTGTTCTGTGGTCAGACGAGTCCACATTTCAAATTGTTTTTGGAAATTGTGGACGTCGTGTCCTCCGGGCCAAAGAGGAAAAGAACCATCCGGACTGTTATGGACGCAAAGTTCAAAAGTCAGCATCTGCGATGTTATGGGGCTGTGTTAGTGCCAATGGCATGGGTAACTTACACATCTGTGAAGGCACCATTAATGCTGAAAGGTACATACAGGTTTTGGAGAAACATATACTGCCGTCTTTTTCATGGACGCCCCTGCTTATTTCAGCAAGACAATGCCAAACCACATTCTGCACGTGTTACAACAGCTTCGTAGTATAAGAGTGCTGGTACTAGACTGGCCTGCCTGCAGTACAGACCTGTCTCCCATTGAATGCCCATGTGTGGCGCATTATGAAGCGTAAAATACGACAACGGAGACCTCGGACTGTTGAACAGCTGAAGCTGTACATCAAGCAAGAATGGGAAAGCCTTACACCTACAAAGCTTCAACAATTGGTGTCCTCAGTTCCCAAACGTTTATTGAATGTTGTTAAAAGAAAAGGTGATGTAACACAGTGGTAAACATGACCCTGTCCCAGCTTTTTTGGAACGTGTTGCAGCCATAAAATTCTACGTTAATGATTAGTAGCTATTTTAGTTTTTAAAAAATTATCTGCTTCTTATGATACCGTATTTATGTTGAGCATTTGTAGGTTGAATATTATTATTTTTTTTAAAATAACTTTTTCTCTGTTATATTAGTTTTAAGAATTGCTTGGCAGGAAGGATCAGATGCCAATGATTGTGCAAGTGTACCTAATTCTGTGTCTGCTAAGCGTGTGTGTCGAAACCCCCACTGTCGCATCACAATATGCCCTATGAGCAGAAGGTCATTAGTGTGATAATTGCAGGCAGATGCATGTAGCAGGAAGTGTGTTCCATGAAGCAACCCAGGCCCATGCATTTAATATATGTCCCACTGCAAAGACGTCCATGAAATCCTGATCACTTGGCTCCTGCCCTTTTGAGTAAATTTAGATGCGTCCGATAGATAGATAACATGCAGTTTTATGTGAAAATGTGATTCATATCAGCAGAAGCGTGTAGGTTAGTCTACCGCTGCTGTCTCCCTACACTGACCTGACTTTCAGTCACTGTGATGGATTGCCGTTATTCCAAACGACGATAATGACCTCAGTAGTAGTAGTATTGGTGCAGGCTCCTCTTCCATTGCGGTGCTGCAATGCTGCATAATTGTTGTCTTGTGTTACACAAGCATGTCTATTTTCATGTGATGAGCGAGGCGGATGCTGCAGACGTCTTTGTGACGTCGAATGAACAGACTGAAGGCTGAGTCATTTTTCTTTGGCAATTATATCCCTCATATGGACTGTGTGTCGGCTAGAGTGGAGGAGCGGGAAGGAGGGAGGGGGTGTTCTTAGATTACAGGGTTCCATCGGTGCTTTAAAGTCTTGGAATTTGGCATTGTTGATGTCTAGGAAGCGCTTGGATTTTGGACATTGTAACCAAAAGCAATCTGACTTACTGTAATAGTTCCCTTGTTAGATGGAGAAACAAACAAACATAAAAAAGCATAAACGTGCAAAAATGTAAGTACAGTGGAACATCTAATTTTAAACAATGCATTCTGGTAGACCTCCCGATTTTGTTTCAGAACAATTTAGAACAATCATAGGGAGAAATGACATTTGTTGATAAATAATATGTTCCAGGGTTAAACTCGTGCCATCATAAACCCTTTATTAACTGTACAAGCAATATTTTAATCATTCATGAATCAAAATCTCATGGCTTTTGGCTATCGGTGACAGGGCTCGGTCCCTATCCGCGCAACTATTGTATAAATGGGAAAATCCTTACACCCTAGACCTAATTTTTTGTGTCATATTTTCTTGTGGCACTAGCAGTATTTTCAGTTCTGTGTTACTTTGTGCTATTTATGCTTGTGTGTATTTCCTCCAGTAATGTTGGTCGTTTTTGTTTTCTCCCATATTTGTATGTTTAATATGTGCTTCTTATGTGTGAAAAAAACTTATTTTTTAAAATGTATTTAGTCGAGTGCGGCCGGTTCACTTAAATTCAGTAGACCGATTTTTATAGTTGTTGTTTTGACTTTTGGCTCGTCTCATCAGGGGCCGCCACAGCAAGGCACTCTCATGATTTGTTTGGGACAGTTTTCAAGCTGGATACCCCTCCTGACTTTTTTTTTTTTTCCTTTTTTTTTAAATCCAGGTTTTGGACCAGCAGTTGCTGGGTATTGGGGTACTGGCCAGAAATCGAACCCAAAAGCTGCACGAAAGGCAGCAACATGCACCACTCTGCTACCAGTGCAGACCCTTTTACGTTAATACTAAAATGTAAAAATTAAAAACTTGATCTTAACTAATGAATGATGTCTCCACAAGCATCTCGCCTGACATGCAAGTGTAAAAGGAAGGTAACCATTGTTAATGTAAAACGAGTTGACGCTAGAGTCTTACAGCCTTGCATGTGATCCCGCTGACTTCACGTGACACCGGGTCATGGTATACACTGGTAATCTTCTCAGGTTATTCTTTTCTTAACACCCCTTGTTGAGACTGCTCCTTCTTTGAAAATGAGTGTTGTAAAAATCCCCCAAAAAACGAATACATGCATGCTCATTTGATGCTCGCCGCACTGAGGTCAAGCTTGATATCCAAACTGGCAGTTAGGTGAGTTTTGTGCTAAAAGAGGTACTGAGCTCAGTTGTGGGAGTGACGGAGTTGACCTCGCAGTGCTTTGCCCTTCGGCTGTCACTGTTGATGATATCAAAGACTTTCATTTTACTGGGTTTGCTGACCAGCCAAGGCATAAATGCTGCGCTCGGCTCCCGTTTGTTATTCTGCAAGCTTTGCTTCAAAACGGCTTCCTTTGCTACACAGAGCGTAATTTCTCTCCTTCCTTTACTTTATTTGCCTTATGTGCTCACAGAGGAAATTTTTGGATGCACAGAGAGCAGTAATCGAAGATTTCGCCATGAATAAAAACAAGAAAGAGAAGGAGTTCTACAGCCTCGACGTCGGAGACTCGACGTTCACGGTCTTAAAGCGCTACCAGAACTTGAGACCCATTGGATCCTGGAGCACAGGGAATTGTGTGGTGAGTGTTTGTTTACAGTCTCAACTAGTTTGCTTTCTAAAAAAGAACCACATGAAATAGACTACGGGGAATTGCTTTACATTCACCATCCACGCTTTGTCACAACTGCAACAGCTATTCTGATACATGCAACACTGCCATAAGAGCAGGAATTTAGGGCATCCATCCATCCAGTTTCCGTATTATGGTCCCAAGACAACATTCTCCCATTACATTAAAAACAATATTTAAAAAACAATCGTGTAATTTAGTAAAATGCTCATCCCTAATGTTGACTTGATTTAAGAGACTTCTGTTACCGTATCATAATAGAAGTGACTTGAGTTGTTTCTGTGTGTCCTTGTTGTTCTTTAGCTCTGCTTATGATCAAGTCCTTGAGAGAAATGTGGCAATCAAGAAGCTGAGCCGACCTTTTCAGAACCAGACGCATGCCAAGAGGGCGTTCAGAGAGCTTGTCCTCATGAAATGCGTCAATCACAAAAATGTAAGTATGCAAATGCCCTTATGACGTGTCCTCCTGCCATTTATTAATGATAACCACCACATAGTGCTGTAGAAACAGGTCAAAACAATCCACAAAATTAAAGCCAACGGTACGCTTGGATGCATAAACCATGAACGTGTTCACAACCTGTGGTGAATAATAAATGTGCTGTTACTTCCTGCTGATTAGTAATGATAACCTGCTGTTTGTATAATAGTGAAAATTAGCAGGAATACTTGAAATAAGTTGCGATAATTCACTGTTGTGTTGTGCACGGGCGAGTGCAAATGTCCTTTCCTTGAGACAAAGACGGGGCCAAATGTGATTTATTGCAAATTCTAATTCATACAGTAATTCATGTCTTTTCCACCCACAGATCATCGGCTTATTAAATGTTTTCACACCCCAAAAATCATTAGAAGAGTTTCAAGATGTGTAAGTGGCTCATTTCTTTTATTTATTTATTTTTTACGTTAAGTGGATTTGTACAATTTAGCAAAGCTTAGCAATTAAATTTACCCCTTAATTCATTTCATACATTTTCAGCTACTTGGTAATGGAGCTGATGGATGCCAACCTGTGCCAGGTCATTCAGATGGAACTGGACCACGAGAGGCTGTCTTATCTGCTCTATCAGATGCTGTGTGGTATCAAACACCTCCACGCCGCTGGCATCATTCACAGGGTAAATGTTGGCCAATCAGAGCTCTGAGAGTGCTTTTCACACCGCACAGAGCAAAGCCGTTGACAACCTTATTCATTGTGTATGCCATGGTGCACCAATGGAACGCTGTGTGGCGCCGCCTGGCGGCCCGGGGCGCAGAGTTTGCCCGGATGGACAAGTTTTCACTTTGGGTGCATTGCCGTTGTGGCATCATATGGCACATCCAACAGAGAGGGTGGCAGAGTGATTTCAGAGTGAAAAGAGCAAGATATCCATCCATCCATCAATTTCCTTTACCGCTTATCCTCACTAGGGTTGCGGGCTACTGGAGCCTATCCCAACTATCTTCGGGCGGGAGGCGGCGTAGAGCCTGAACCGGTGGCTAGCCAATCGCAGGGCAGCGCAAGATATTTTGGCGGTCATTTAGGCTATTGTAAAAAAAAAAAAAAAAAAAAAAAAAAAGCTTGGAGAAACCTGAAAAAGCCTAAAGTACACCCCGAAGCGGTTTCTAGAAAGCTGTAGCTCATAGAGGACCTTCTTCCTGTCACTCCTCATCTCCTCCTCCTCAAAGTAAAACCAGGGCTTTTCCTTGAAAAGGTGTCAAATCCATATTCCCCAACTGCAGCCAACTTCACTTCCTCCCCCTGTGCTCGACCCTGTCGTGAATGCTGCGGAAAGCAAGGGTGGCGTAAAAGCCCCTTTAAAGTATAGTGTAGGTCCCTAGTTCAAATCTGCTGATGGGTTAAAAATTTAGGTTTAATTCCTTTTCAAACGGTAAAACTCCCAAGCAAACCCGAAAGCATTATCTCACTCTTATTGGTCAGTGCAAAAAAAATAATAAGCAGCTAGAATGATGTTGATGAAAAGAAGCTAAGGAAGAAACAAAAAATATTTTAAATAAACTTAATATGTAGTACAACAGTAAAAGTACTTATTGCTAAGAAAATAAGTGTCTACTTCTCTGTTCCTTTCCACTTTGTGACGTAATATCAGAGCGGAAACGAACTGATGCTAGCCATGCTGGTTAGCTAGTTATCTACCTCGGTAGCAAGACTGGTATTTAGTTCACCAATTGTAGACACGCTAACTGTTCAATTTGTTAAGGAGTGATGGGTGGCGCTCATTTAAATATGGTATTGTATTGGAAGTATTGCCTCCTTAGCAGCCACTTTCCGTAAACATGTTCTACATATACTGTACTTCCTCTACCAAGATAACAAAAGAGCCGACTTTTTCGACAAGAGAATAAATCGTGGGTTCACACAGTCAGGAAGGGTGCAGCAATGCTATGTCGTATCGTATCATGAAGTCTAGCGGAAGGGAGGGTTGATTACCAATACTTGCCAAAGCTTGCTACAATAGAAGTTGCGCAGTGTGAGTGTGCCCTTGAATCCAAGGCAATACTTCAGACACAGCTGACCCACTGTTAGATGAATATCCTCCTGTTGGTCTCCCACTGGGTGATTCATATTTTTCCATGGTGACATTTTTTTACTCATAGGTTCAATGTCATTCAAAAGACAGAGTCACATGAGCTTAGTTCATTACCAGATCCTGCTTTTTTTATTCAACGACATTTTCAGTAATCCCTCGCTATTTGGAGAGGGACCGAGCCCTGCCGCCAATATTGCAATTATTTGAACCCCCCCAAAATGTTTGTAGTTGTCTATTCTCATAGTTTAAACCACAAATATACAACAGACTTTGATCCCAGAAACACTTCAATATCATTTCAAACTCATCTCACAATGCTACTCTTAAAAATAGATGGCTTTTGCACCTTACAGTAAGTGTGCGTGTACATGCATATGGTGAACACTCTCAGCAACTTCCACTAACAACCCAGGCTAAACTTAGCTCCTTCCCCACATACAGAGCTAGTTTCTCAGTTGAGATGGATCACGTCAACATACTACTGTAGCGTATATTGGTTGAATAAAAATGTAATTAAATTAATAGAAAAGTATAAGCCGGACGCAACGCTTGCGTTACTTCCGGTTTAGCGTAATTTTTAGTTTAATCGTTAAAATCAAACTAATATGTCTTGAAAAGGGGCACCACATCACTTTTTATGTGGATAAAATTTAGGGAAAGTGACGAGAAACCTTTTTATCAGTCTCGTAATCTGAAGGTTGCTACACTTGAAATTGACATTTTGAGTTCCAGATGACAGAAGTTTACTTAAACACAGAACACACACAAAATACAACCAAGAGTGGAATTGTATAGTATATTTAATGACATCTACAAGGGATCTAGAGGGAAATGCACAAAGGGGTCTAACTAAAGAAAGAAAATAACACTAATAATGATAAAAAGAAGGAAAATAGGCGTACGAAAAGGGAAATATGCCGTCCAGTGCGGACGGGAGAGAGAGAGAGAGGGGACAAAGTTGAGATTTTGCCTAAAGCGAGTAATTTCCCCCGAAATTATTAGGCACTAATATTATACAGTATGGCAAAAGTTTGCCGTGTCTAGTCACGAGCTTCGGTTCAAGCTGGTGGGTGGTAGTCTCTCTCTGGGCGTGTCTCGGGAAGCTGGGAGACAGATTTGTTTTAAGACAAAAAAGATGTAGAAAAATTAAACAAGAAACAAAAGAGGCAGAAGTTGAAAAATGGTTGGTCGTCACGCCTCATAGGGGGAAAATGACCGTGTCTCTTCCTGCCTTTCCCGCCGGCAATTTCGGAGCGATCACGCTTGGTTGGAAGCGACCTAGTACCTTAGGAGTGGCTGCTCTGATCGCCTAACGGTGGCCCAAGGATAGGCTGGGAAGCAGAGTCTCCATCCCCAAGGCTCGCGGTTTCCGAGCAGTGTGCCCGAGCAAAAGAAAGGGGCGGGGTGGCCCGTGGCCGCACCGTGGCTGGGAAGCTAAGAAGCCAGCCAAAAACACAAGAGAGCAAAAACACATCAGGGTCAGGGTTAAGTACCCCAGGGGCGAGTCGAAGAGGGAAGGAGAAGACCACACCCATCAGCTTGAATCTTGTTTACAAGTTTGATAAAATGGGTTTAAAATCAGCGGCACGGTGACCGACTGATTAGAGTGTCTGCCTCACAGTTCTGAGGACCGGGGTTCAATCCCCGGCCTCGCCTGTGTGGAGTTTGCATGTTCTCCCCGTGCCTGCGTGGGTTTTCTCTGGGCACTCCGGTTTCCCCCCACATCCCAAAAACATGCGTGCTGGAGCCTATCCCAGCTATCATCGGGCAGGAGGCGGGGTACACCCTGAACTGGTTGCCAGCCAATCGCAGGGCACATACAAACAAACAACCATTCGCACTCCCATTCACACCTACGGGCAATTTAGAGTCTCCAATTCATGCATGTTTTTATTATCTTTTGTAGCACTGCGGGCCCTTGAGTACCATAATTTCAACCCTCCGTATATGTCACGCATATTGAAGAATTGACAATAAAAGCACCTTGCACCTTGAAATATATGCAGTATACTGAAATAATAATCATCTTGTGTCCATTAAGTCACAAACGTACTGCAGTGTGAAATCTGAGCCTGTTTTGTTGAACACAAAGCTATTATTCTGTTGTATGAATGGCAACAGGTTAATTATATCTTCTGCAATCTAGTGGAATAGCATTTAATTGTTCTGCCTTTCACTATATATCATGGGCATTAAAAAAACAACAACATTATTTGTACTAAATAGTATATTTCAGACCAATTAAGTGAAATTGGATGATCTCTCACGGCACATAGTGGTTGGGAATCACTGGTATACAGTACACAGTAGTATCAACGCATTGGGAGATGCCAGTAGTTGGTTTACTCCAACTATGTCGTTCTTTTGAAAGTCACTCGTTGACTGACTGTTGGTCGCTCTCTTTAGGATCTCAAGCCCAGCAACATTGTGGTCAAGTCAGACTGCACACTGAAGATTTTGGACTTCGGCCTGGCTCGAACAGCTGCCACGGGCCTCCTCATGACGCCTTACGTGGTGACGCGTTACTACAGAGCACCCGAAGTCATCTTGGGCATGGGCTACCAAGCCAATGGTATGTCTACTCGGCTCGGCCCCAGTTGGTTTTCCTGGCATTAAAAGTGAATTGCATAACATAGTATTCCATAGACTTTATTGATCATGAATTAATTCTTTGTGCTTTTGTTTAGAAATGTGCCCTTATCTCACTAACCAGCATCAGTCTAACCTGTTGTCGTTTGTTCCTCTCACCTCTTTACTGGATATGTTAACCACTAGTGGACATTTGGTCTGTGGGCTGTATACTGGCTGAAATGGTTCGCCATAAAATCCTTTTCCCAGGACGGGATTGTATCCTTGTGGCTTTCTATTTGTCTCTTCGCGCTACTATTCTTGTCAGTCTTTGTCAAGTGTTTTATTAAAACTCATGTGCTTTTTTGGCATCAATACTAACACTGAAAATACTAAAGCTAACCGATATTAAATACCTTTAATATGCTTGTTCTTTGTCTGCCAAGATATTTATTCTTGCCAGGCAATTTTTCTGTAAGAGAATGTCACTTTCTTCAAGCATTTTTCCCCCCATAAAAATCTTTTAAGGCAATGGTCCCAAACCTTTTTTGCACCATGGACCGGTTTAGAGTGGACATTTTTTTTTTTTTTTCACGAACCGGCTGTCAAGGTGTGGCATGCGCATAATATATATATATATATATATATATATATATACACACACACACACACACACACAGTGGGTATGGAAAGTATTCAGACCCCCTTAAATCTTTCACTATTTTTTATATTGCAGCCATTTGCTAAAATCTTTTAAATTCATTTTATTCAACAAAGTACACACAGCACCCCATATTGACAGGAAATATGCCATGAGCGAGTCGGCTGGGAGCGGAAACGGAACTGCTGCAGCGTTCTGTGCAGTCTTTACTCAATTGCGACGCGCAGCTGTTGCAGTGGAGAAGAGCCGGTCAACTACCGGAGACAAATTTCTTGTGTGTTTTTGACATACTTGGCAAATAAATATGATTCTGACGCAGGTTTTTCAAAATAAAACACATTTGACACGCGAAAACGCAATACAACAGAAATTATATAAATTGGTCATTCCTTTTATGCGACCCGGTAACAAATGCCTCACGGACCGGTCCTGGTCCGCGGACAGGGGGTTGGGGACCACTGATTTAAGGTATTATAACTTATTAACTCATTCACTGCCAGCTTTCCCAGTTAACATTGATATTTGACTTCTAAAGCCGTCAATGGGAGTGAATGTGTTAAAATTGTAATGCTGTTCATGATTAAGTTTATTGTAAAAACAAAAGGCAATAATTCTGTAAGTGTAGGTAGTATAAATACATTCAGTTTTTTACGCTAGCTCTGTTTACTTATTGCGAATAAATTTTTCCTCATTTTATTACTTTTTTCCCTTGTTTTCTAAGCTGTTTTTGCAGCATAGTAGTAGCATGGCTGTCATTACTGCACACCATGTCAAAGCCCTTATCGTCATTCATCTCGTTTGCTTATTTTGTTTATTTATTTATTTACTGTCACTCCTTTGTTTGCATGGCAACCTCTGTATCATTTGAATGTCCACCCCCAGTGGATGTGTGGTCAGTGGGCTGCATAGTGGCCGAGATGATCAGGGGAAGTGTGTTGTTCCCCGGCACTGATCGTATCCTTCCCCCATCATTTGTGCTCCAATGCGTCATCGCTTCATTCAGTGTGAACAGATCCGACGACATTCCCTCCGACTTTCCTTGACAACCTCTCAACCCTTTGCCATCCACATCTACATTTTTACTGTGACTGTCACCTGTGTGGAATTACATTGTCATACTTTAATAATAAACAATATTACTGTAGCGTTATATTACGATTGATGTCCAGCGTACCGTGATAGTGCAGTTTAAAACAAGGTAAGGAGGATTGCTATGGAGAAATGCTGCAAAATGGAAGAAGAAGGAGTTGCGTAGCTGCCCAGATCATAAACCTGGATGCGCACAAGATTGTGGAGTTGTGCCATGCGCCATTTAGTTGTCGGTTCCATCATCCGCTTAACTTGGATAAACGCTTTCCCATCCAGACTACATTTACAATCTATTGATTACTTTGCTGGTATTTCAGTTCTTAAAAGCTATTATTCACACACATTAAATAGTAGTTTGAGCATATGGGCTAGTCCATATGAACGCCGTTGCTAAAGCCATTGCTGAACAAAACAGCAGCACCAAAGAAGCAAAACAGCAGCACCAAAGAACCCAGACCTTTGACCTAAACTGTCTCTCAGATTAATTAAATTGTGGAGATTTACCGTGTGCTGTAAACTAGTTCGCTGTGAAGGATTAAAGATGATTATGTAATGAGGAGACCACGTCTTTAAACCAGATTAGTGTTCCCGTAGAGTCTGACGCAAACACTCCACATGTTTTTGTTTCAGGGAGGTGAACCAAAGAGCTCATTTATTCTGACCAATCTGCCTTGTTTTTTGCCATTTCTCCATAATAGTTTTTTTATTTTTTTATTTTATTTTTTGCTTTCCACTCAAGTTCGACCTGACATACGTTGTAATAATGCACACCAGTAATAGTGTTTAATATAATTCAAACAAATCTACAAATGTAATGAACAAATAATGGCCGCAGCCCAAAATGAGGCTACTCCAACTGCAGTTGAATAAATAAACACCCCCGGCTAATATTTTCATAAATATGGTATGTGTGCAGCAGTGCAATGAGTTTGTATGTGGCCCTTCTTCCTTAATGTAAACACATCAGACATTGACCAATGGAACAAAGTCATCGAGCAGCTAGGCACTCCATCTCAGGACTTTCTCATGAAACTGAACCAGTCGGTAAGAACGTACGTAGAAAATAGGCCACGCTACGCTGGATACACCTTTGAGAAACTCTTCCCGGACGTTCTCTTCCCTGCTGATTCCGATCACAACAAACTGAAAGGTACTGCTTTCTTCTTTTGCCTGTTATCGGCGCATCAGCAGTCGTTTATCAAAGCAAAATGTTCACCTTCATGTGATAAGTAGTGCAACAACTAGGCGATCTGTTTCTTCCACTCAGCGAGCCAGGCGAGAGACCTGTTATCCAAGATGTTAGTGATCGATGCCTCCAAGCGCATATCTGTTGATGAGGCCCTGCAGCACCCCTACATCAACGTTTGGTACGACCCAGCTGAAGTGGAGGCGGTATGTATTACTGCACAGCACGCATTTGTATTATTGTTTTTAATTTTTTGATTATTTGTACTGAGCCTTTTTTTTTTCTCCCTCAGCCACCGCCCAAGGTCCTCGACAAACAGCTGGATGAGAGGGAGCACACTGTTGAAGAGTGGAAAGGTGTGAGAGGTCAACTTTTCAAAACCCTTTCCACCACTGTCAGGTTCAGGCAGAACAATAGGTGTCACGTGTGATTAATGATTTCAATACATCATTTCTGAAGCATGTGTATTGATCACTATACAGTGGAACCTTCAAAGTCAAACACAAGCCATCCCATCATGCTAGTTGTTTAATTTCAAACATACTTTTCCCATAGGAAATAATTTGACAATGCCTGACAAACATAATGGACTAGCGCAGTAGTTTTTTGGCAAGCTTCTCTGGTCAGTCAGTGGTGACCAGTGTTGCCACAGTTACCTTGAAAAAGTAATTTAGTTACTTTACTGATTACTAGAGATTAAAAGTAATTTAGTTACTTTACTGATTACTTGATTTCAAAAGTCACTAAGTAAGAATAAAGTAACTTTCAACAGCTGTTAAGTGGCAGGTATATCACATTCTCAGTACACTTCTTTCAGGAATCCTAACTGATAGATAGATAGATAGACAGACAGACAGACACAGACTGTAGCAACCCTGCATATTGTGTGGGGGTCCATGAAGGCAACAAACAAACAACCATTCGCACTCACATTCACACCTACGGGCAATTTAGAGTTGTCAATTAACCTACCATGCATGTTTTTGGGATGTCGGAGAAAACCGGAGTGCTCGGAGAAAACCCACGCAAGCACGGGGAGAACATGCAAACTCCACACAGGCGGGGCCGGGGATTGAACCCCGGTCCTCAGAACTGTGAGGCAGACGCTCTAACCTGTCGCTCACCGTGCCGCCCCCGTTTATAAATATTTCACCTTTTTTTTTTTTTTTTAGATTGTAGCTAGTCGTCTTGTGCATTTTAGTTAGGGATAGTTAAGAATATAGTGTGTTTCCTTTGTTTTATTAGTCATTACTAAAACAAAGGCTGAAAATTGGTCTACACTTAAGACATGCACCGTGGCTGAATCAAGTGTCATGGTTATTGACTTGCCTCATGTTCCCAGTCATTGTAGTTTGTTCGTTCAATTATCTGTAGTTGTCAAAGCTGTAATGTTTTATAATCAAAAGCATATTAAGATCTGGATCTCATCAACAAAAAAGTTACTAACTATTGGCATAGATATCGAAGTGACTGTAATCTGACTACTCCTCTATAACAAGTAACGCGTTAGATTACTTATGACGTCACCGGACCACATTTTTTGGAGTAACGCGTGACTGGCATCATTGTTGGTGGGCTAGTCATTAGCCATTATGTTTTCATCTACATGCTACAATTTGGTTGAAGTCCAAATTGGGCCACTGTGGTCTGTTTATCAGGGTCTTATAATAAATGTTTTTAGTGTCCTCTGTGAGTGGGGCGGTGAGGTACTGAGGCGGACGTAGCGGTTTTCTTTCGAGCGTCCAAGATGAGCTCATGCTAAACTCTACCAGGTGATAATGACCCCACACTCATTTTAGAAGCGTCACTCCAGCACACGCCCTGTCCAAATTAGAAACATGATGCTGTTTGGAGCCTGCAGAATGCAAGACACACTGGGGTGGATGGAACGAGTACTCGGCAGTGGTCCAGATGGTATCAAGTACAAATCAGTTCTTCCTCTCTGCTTGGCCCTATGTAGGGCTGATCTATAAGGAAGTGAGTGACTGGGAGGAGTGGTCAAAAAATGGAGTGATCCGAGGACAGCCATCTCCTCTAGGTGAGTCATCTTTATAACTTAGGTCAAATGACTCTATCATTAAAATGTGTTTTATCGTGGTGCTGAGGCGCCTTTGAGTTACGGGCGTGATCATGGAACAAATTAAACTCACAAGTCAAGGCTCCACTGTAATGTGTAACTTGGACCTGCACTGACTGTGGTCCAGTCGTCACAGCATCTCCTGTGCTCCGATGAAACCTGTGCGTTGACGTGTTTTTCGCAGCACAGGTGCAGCAGTGATCGACAGCCCCCCTCAACCTTCCTCCTCCTCATCTTCCTCCTCGTCAGCCAACGATGTGTCATCCATGTCCACAGAGCCCACTGACCCGAGCAGCGATCCCACGGTGACCTCGGAAACAGGCAGCAGTCTGGATAGCCAGACCTCTCTCGGTGCTCTGGCGTGTTGCAGATAACACAACACACACACACATTTATTCAAGCATAACCTTTCATCAGTGCACCTTATACAGTGTTTGAGATGGGAGGGTTTATAGGCCAATGGAAGTTCTCATGTTAGTTTGTAGAGCTGCGATTTCAATGTACAGTTTGTTGTTATTGCCTGATACTACTGTAAATGATTGTGGTTTTAAATTGTACCATTATTATTGTATTTTTGCTGAGAAGAATCAAGAGTATGTTTTGATGTGAACATTATGTTTGTAATGAAAGGGAGGCGTTGGAAATTCTGCATCAATGTTTTTTTTAGCTCCAGCGACACAGTGGGATGGTACACTGCTAGCACAGCACTGTTACTTTTTAATATATTTTTGAAATGCTGATGTGGCATTTTGTATTGTTTTTTGGGTGGGTGGGGAGGCGAGACATTTGAATGAATCCGCTGTTAACTAAAGGACTTTTTTTTTTTTATGTGGATATTATTGCATACAGGAAGTCCTCGACCTACGACGTTTCGAATTTACGACGCCCGTACCTCGTCCGCCATTTTGTCCCAGCACCATAGTGTTTCTGCTTAGCTAGTGCATAGTGCTTGTCTGTGTTTGTGCGGCGGGAGTATCTTTGCCTTTTCCGCCCTCCTTTTTTTTTTTACACTCTCAGCAGTAATGGTAAGTACAGCATCTTATTTTTTAATTTTAATTTCTTTATACGAAGTGTTAACCTTTCTTGTTACGGTCACCTGACCGTGGTCGGGAGACGCAGGGGTTAACTCCCTTCTCTCGTTGCACAGCTGAGCTGTGTGGCGGCAACAATAAAGGCACGAAGCACCGATTTGCTGCTTTAATGGCGTTATGAGCTCCTCTGCACATTCAATGTCAACGGGTCCTCCGCTGATCGCTACTCTTCCCCGGTCGCCGTCACTACACTTGCCTGCCACTGTACACACATCGCACCTGCGCGCACTCCTTCCTCCTTGGCTGTCCCGTCCCACTCACACATCGACGCACACGCCCGCACACACTGAGCTCGCTGTCACAATCACGTGGGGCAATAGCCGTAACAGAAGTGTTTCGCCGTAAATTTAGACTTTAACGGTGAAATCGGACTTACGCGGAAATTCGCGTTACGTCGCCAGCGTAGGAACGGAACTCGTTCGTAAATCGAGGACTTCCTGTACTTGCTTTATGTCATCTTCCTTCAAGAGTTTTCCTTCATCTTATCATGTAACCTAATTCAGCTGTTCGACTTCTGCTGGTTTTTATTTCTTTTCCATCGCATTGAGTTTCAGTTTTTCAGTGTAAATCTAACATTTGCTTATTTAGCTGTAATTTCACTGTTAAAGAACGGGGTGAATGTAATTCCAATACAGGCCAACTCACTGGCTCAAAAATTAGCGTGTAATTATGAATTTTTAGCAATTTTGTTTTTTTTTGGGGGGGGGGGGGAATTGCTCATAGATGTCTGGTATGAATTATATATTATTTAAGTGCCCTTACTTAGTTCACTGATTTTTAAGTCCTCTCTGTGGCGGAGTTGAGTTCTACCTCTCTCACACAAACACCTACAGTACTACACAGACACATTTTTAACGCTACAGTATGCATATCACACAAACAAACGTTGAGGGAAGATTTACTTTTGTCCTGTATATATTATTTATTTATTTATTCCAAGTGCAAATGCATTTGTTGTATGTAATGTACATGTAGCTCAGAAGTGCTGTTTCTAATGCATTTTGTTTCCTATTCTTCATTGCATTGTTTTCTGTGCAATACGATTGGTAGATTAGCGTAGTCAGTGGGATGTATATTATGTAGATGTATGTATGGGAGTTAGCAAACAAGTCATTTTCAGGCCTCCACAGTCCCTTTAGATGTGTTTGATGGATCAAAGTTCTGAGTGTGTCCCTTCTTTACAATGATCATTTTTGGGCACTCCAAGCAGTAATCCCACTTCCTCCCAGAATGCACTTGGAGATTGTCATGCATGTCCTTGCACTTTCTGGGCCATATTAAATGACTGTTGTGGCTGCCTCTTTTATTTAGTTAGTTAGTTAGTTTTGTTACGTTTATCTCTGTAACAAGTATAAAGTAGTCTTCACACATTGGATTAAGTGCAGGAACAAGAAAGTCATTCAGTGTTACTGGGATGATGTGTCAACAGAGTTGATGGGTTGTAAAGCACTGGCGACAAATTTTTGAACCTCTTGAGTTTTTTTAATGGACAATTGTGTGGAGCTGTCACCCTACAATACATTAAAAGAGCAAAACTGTCCACCTTCAACTCAAGCAAATAAAAGAGTTGAATTTGAAAACCTGTCTGTCGTTTTTATCATTTTCATAGCTTAGAATACCTACTTCAATGAGCTTAAAGTATATATCTGTGTTTTGTGACTAAATACATTAAATATGTTTGAAGTGATGAAAACATATGCAAAGACTTATACCTATATAGTGCTGAATTGTTGAGCTATAGCTGAAGCATCTTTTTCACTGTTTGAATTTTCCTGATTATGTGGGCGAGGCTAAAAGTCAGGCTCGTGACATCACAGAGCTGGGGCGTACACTTTCCAGCACCAGTTCCCTCCCTCCACTATATAAGGACAAAGTCACATCATTTCGTTTGGCTGCTCAGTTGAGTGTTTGCTGCGCTTAGCTTCCATAACAAGACCCAGCGTGCAGTTAGCAAGCTAAGGCTGGATGCCTCAATTTACAGAACAGCTCGGTGATGTTTTTTTAAGCTCCCAAAAAATGAAGAAATAAAAAAGCGATGGATTGACTTTTTAAAGACACACCCAGATGGCGAGCTGAACATCGCTACCATCCGACTCTATGGTGCGCATTTTACGATGGATAGTTTTGTAAACTTTGACCAGAGACAACATGGCTTCGTGGGGAACTTGATACTAGTGAATGGGGCAGTGTCGACTGTAACTACCTGGGCTTGTCGCTGTCGTCAGGTTCTGTGTTAGAGTGTGACATTATGTCACCAACAACGATGGTACATTGACTTGTGTGCTTATTTTTATGATTATCGTCCACAATAACCATTTAATCCTAACATAATTTTACATCGTATAAGCTATCACCCCAACAGTATGTTTGATTCTTTTTTGTGCAGCCATTCGCCACGCCTACAGTGTCTGAGAGCTGTGTCTGAGAGCTGAGAGGTGGCCTTTATTATTCAAGTTTTAAAACCTGATTTTATATACTCCGCGATTTTTCTTTTTATTCATTCAAATTTGGCAGGCTTGTTAACATTACACTTCTCTGTGGTGTGTCAAATTTACATGACAGTCTATGGGCTGCTTAGTGCCACTTTAATAGGGTGTGAATGGGCAGCATGGTGGGTTAGGGTTAGTGTTTTGCACAGTCACGTCACAGTTTGGAGGTTGGCTGTATCCAGGCTGTGGCCGTCCTGCGTGGATTTGTCAGTATATGCCTTGCGATTGGCCGGCGACCAGTCCATGGTGTACTTTGCCTATCGCCCAAAGTCAACTGGGATAGGCTCCAGCTCACCTGTGACACTAATTTGGATAAGCGGTATAGAAAATTGATGATTGGGTGTGAATGCTTAAGAACGCCTATTATTAATAAAGCTTATTTTTATGGTCTTTAGTGTGCTTTCCCAATAGGTAAGAACGTGTTACACAACAAGACACAAAAATAATTGAACAACACAGAGGAGATACATTTTTGGCACCCTAATATAATTGTTCAGTTGAGGGAAAAGTGCCATGACAATACTATAATATTTTACTCAATAAGGCCACCCATAGCTTTGTTTTCACAGTAAATAGAAGGATGGATCCAATTGAAAGGATTGCACACAAAAAAACGAGTTCCACATAAACAGGTAGTGTATGGGGCAAGAATGAACCTATAACATTTTGGTAAACATCAGGATAAAAGTGCAAATATGGCACTTTGGCATCAATGGAACCATTAACCACCCGCCTTTATAATAGCACCGCCTGGCTGTTATCTGCCATAAACAAAAAGTAGCCTCATAACTAACTTGGCTCTCCAAATTGTTTGGCCTTGGCACAGGGCTACACTGTATGGAGTGGCATTCACCTTATAGTAATTGCAGCATTGCAAAAACATCAAATGTGGTGGTCAGAGGCTTTTGCACAATACTGTACAACAGTGATTCCCAATCACATATCCAATTTCACTGAATTGGTCAAAAAGCAATTTATTTACAACAAATCATATCTTTGTTCATCTATATATGCCAGTGACATATACTGACAGGCAGAACAATGCACTTGATGGCAGAAGGTACAGTTAACCTGTATATCCAGCTGTTGCATTCATACAATAGAATGATAGCTTTGTGTTCAACTAAACAGGCTCAGATTTCATATTGAACAAGTAGCAACGAGATCCTCATTATTTCAGTATATTGCATACTTTTTGGTAATGTGAGATTTCGCTCATGTAAAATATGTGAGCTGACTCAATATGGATTGGGAAATTCTGCTGCTGCTGTACAGTATATTTGGTTTTCAAAGCCTTGGCTAAGACCAGATGATGTCAAAGTTGTCTGGTCTAGCTGGACTTTGTTGTCAGGTCTTCTAAAGTTTTGAGGAAGTCTTCCATCTCCCTCTGGAGGAGAACGTTTCGGTTCTCTGCATCTTGGCGTGCGCGCTCTGAGTTCCTGAATCGGATCTCCAACATGTGGTACAGCTTTCTCTCGTGGTCGAGCTCCTCCTCAAGAATGTTTACTTGGGCCTGGTGCTTACGGCAGGTCTCCTCCAACCTCAAGGAGATAAATGTTCAGAACATTTAGCCGTAATGGGCAATCATAGATCACGATCCTGAAAAGAAGATAATCTTACTTGCGAATGCTGCATTCAAAGCTCACCCTCTGTGTCTTCAGCTCTTGTTGTAACTCTACTGCTATGTTTGCTAGCGCATCATCACCAGCGCAACTTTGATCATGATCTACAGCAGTTGTATCATCGCTCAGTGGTCTTCTTTGGTCTTCTGGCTCAGCCAATGAGATATCAAAAGCAGTCCAGATGGAGGAGGTTTGAACAGGCAAGCTTAGTGTGGAATGAGCGACATTGTCATAGGCGGACAGTCTGTGCGACTGGTGGAAGGCTCTCTGAGAGGGCGGCGTTCGAGAGGCGTCCTTATCTGGCTCACTTTGCAAGTCCCTGAGTGATGCTGTTGTCTCTTTAAGGGAGAGGGTTGAATCCTTCAGCGACGTAGCTGAGTCTTTTAGTTTTTCACCAGATGAGGCAGTGCGTCTGTGAGCTCGGAGGGATGACAGGCCATTCATCAGCCAGTTACTACCACCTGCAGACACATCCCCTGCTGATCCCCCAATGTTTCCCCTTGACCCCACAGAACTGCCCTTAAAAGAACACCTCCAAGCAGAGAGGACCCTGGGCTGCTTTGTGGGACTAGCTCGCCCCTCTTTTTTACAATTTGTTTGACCATCTTCATTCTCCTCTGCCTTACTATTCACTAGAACACCTTCATCCTTCTCAGAGTGAGCGATGGTTGGTGTCAGCTTATTGTCCTTAGGTGGGGTAGAAGGTTGAGGCGTTTCCTGAGGTATTTCAGCACCTGTGCCAGAGTCCGCTCGGGGTTCGGCGGCCTCTTGTTTAAGCCATTCCACTTTGCCCTTATGGAGAGAATGGTTTTGACGCGGCGAAGGATTCTCGCTTACAGTATTAAGGTTTTCGAGCTGGTAAAGTCTGGCGTGTTCACTGATCAGCACAGTCATCAGGTGTTGTACCTGAGAACTCCCTGTTTTCAGTTAAAAATGAGTTATCATTAGCGTGAAACAACATGAATCAAGATGGATGGTTCGATTCTACAGTCACAGCACTGTCACCAACCCTCCATCATGGTAATCGGATCCTCCACTCTGGGCCGAAGCACGTTGGGTCCAAACACAGTGGCGAGGTTCTGAACGCTCATCTTATTCGCATCAGAGTAGGACTGGACTTCATCCAGAAACCTGAGCACACAGGAACCACAGACGTATGTGGTGTCATAAAAATATGACATTGTTTGTACGTGTGGCTTAAATTCTGAGTCATGATGAGAAGCTGAGTCATGTGGCTGACCGACGTGTGGGCTCAGTTTGCAGGGGAGACGTGCAGATTACGTATGTGCACAATCGATGTGATGTCTCTTCCATAGAGGACATCGCATGTGGGTGTGATGAATGATCAATTCCTCTCATCAAATAGTGAATTATGAATGACAGCGGCACACACAGTGTCACCGTATGACTTACCTACAGATGTATTCAAGGAGGTTATAGTTGACCTTTGGAAGAGATTTCACCTGCTTGCCAAGCTCTATGATACCCTTTGAAAAAAGAAACATTATTTTTATGTACAGTGGTACCTTGACTTCCGAGTGCCTCAATTTATAAATTTTAGAGTTACGAGGCTTCGCTTGGTCAATATTTTCCTTTGTGCTGTGAGTCAAAATTGGAGTAATAAGCGAGCTTCAGATACGCTGTCGCTTGAGTAAAGTGGGGGGGAATGAAGACGTTAAGGTACTGTAATGCTCTTATATCTGGCCCAGGAGAGCCACATACGGTGATGTACTTTCATCCATTTGGTGCACAGGACAGTCAAACTCTCAAATTTATAGTGTTAACACTTGTAGGGAGCTGCTGAGTAGAGTAATTACTACATGTTCAAATAAAGTGCTTAACTTCAGAATAATTCCTTTGAAAAAAACTAACAAAATACAGATAATACTTAATTTTTTGATCATATGGGTAGAAGCAAAATCATGCATTGTAAAAATGCATTATAAATAAGTAGAAGGGTTTTCCAGAATTTTGAGGTCAACTTTGGGGGTGCGTATTATACATGGGTGTGCATTATACACGAGAAATTGCGGTAAACTAAACTAAATTTGGACAATGACGAGTCTTCATTTCAGAATAGCACAAGGAATAATGATTCAATTCAGATTCGTAAGTCATTCAATACTGTCAACACAAATAGAGAATCGGGATTTAGAGGGTGAGTTCGAACCCTTGTCATTACACTTTATAAAACCAGCTTATTCTTTATATACTCTTATTATATTTTGCACAATAAGTGGTGTTTTCCTTTATTAAAAACATGTAACAAAAATGGTGTTGTTTTTTTGGGGGGGGCTGGAAAAGATGAATAGCATTTCAAATTATTTCATCCACCCATCTTCTATACCGCTTACCCTCATTAGAGTCTCTCTGGGCAATCACGGGGTACATAAAGACAAACAACCATTCACACTCATATTCACACACATGGGCTATTTCCAATCTTCACTGAACCTAACATGCATGTTTTTGGAATGTTAGAGGATACCGCAGTACCCAGAGAAACTCGCCGCAAGCATAGTGTTCCATACAGGAAGGTCAGAGCCCTGATTTGAACCCACAACCTCAGAACTGGACCCGTAAATCAAGGTACCACTGTATGATGTATGTCCAAGTCACACGTTTTTTTTTTTTCTTTTATTAATTTAATAAAAAAAATATTTTTTTTTTTTTACCATTTCTCTGTCCTTGGTTAGTAGCAGGGCACAAGAGAGAAATTGTGCATACTTGGTGAAAGGGATTACAGGCTCAGGTAGTTCCCGTAAATACAGTTTCAGGAGTGACGCCACTGTGTGAACATTGGTGGCACTGAAAGGCACGATAAGTAGTGAGTCACATAGGTTAATGCCAGACTTCAACAAATACTATATCCAGTCCAGTTTGACTCACCTGGCAAACAACAGATTCTCACCACGGTCAAACGCATCCTGCAGTTCTCGAACATGAGTGGTCTGTCCAGGGGTCCTGAAAAGGCCTTCCTCTTTAAGGCCATGGTCCCGTATGAAACACGCACACCGTTCAACCAGTGCAGGCACCCTTCGCTGGGGGCCACATTGTCCCTCATTAAGCATAGTCTCCTCTAAGTGCTGCCCGAAGATACCTACAGCAGCCCAACCAAGGACAACACATTTTCTTCTGCATATTTGGACTACATTAGAAAGTGTCCCTTTTCCATAAAATGTCAATATTATGTTTTGTGTGTGCTACTGTGAAATTCCCGTGGATATGGCCATGCACAGAAATTGTTGAAGTAATAAAACGTGCAGTGCACACAGGATTTCAAAAAACGCACCTCCTCCAAGTGGGGCCCATATTGCTCTGTGTATAGCTCTGACCCATTCTTCTGCGTCACTTTCAGAGTTAGCCATCAGCAGGAACGATTCATGGTTCCGATCGCGTTCTGCAGCACCCCCTGAAAACAAGCCACATTTTGCACCTGTTACAGATGCCTGGATTCGTAGTAAAAGAGTCCAAGTACTAGACTGGCATGCCAGCGGTTCAGACCTGTCTCTCATTGAAAATGCATGGCGCATTATGAAGGCTTTTTTTTTTTTTTTTAGGGCAATGTTAAATTAGTTTGAAATTACATTTAGTGTTTTCAGATCATAGTTTGGTCTGTAGCTATCTTTTATTAATATTGGCTATTCAACAAAAATTTAGGCTGGGCCTCTACAATGTTCGAATGTGGGTCTTGTTGCCTAACACCCAAAAAAACAGGGAGGGATGCCGTATAAGTGTTGTCTGTCGTGGTTCGTCTAATCTAACGTTGTCCGGACATATCTACCGTGCATGTATTCAAACCCAACACAAACATGATTTCTCTGAATGAAAAACAACAGCAATACTATAAACAGCAATTGTATTGTTGTATTACACTACTAATTAAATAGTAATCGCTGTTCTATGAAATACGGTGCAAGAAAAACATGTTCACAATTATTTTTGTGAATGCTAAATTAGCATTTTTATGATGCCAGCTTTACATTTTAATTGCCAAATGCTAACATTTAAAATTATAGCAGCCTCACAAAACCTTAGTTTACTACTTGACTGTAATGGTGGGGTCACTGACTGGTACACTTTCCCAACTTGGGTGCAGAAAATGAGGGTTTATTTCCTATTCAGTGATGGAGTAAATTGTGTGAATGTGAATGGTTGTTTGTCTCTACAGTATACAGTATGTTCCCTGTGATCGACTGGCGACCAGTCCAGAGTGTCGTGTCCAGTGTTTCCCAACCTTTATTGAGCCAAGGCACATATTTTAACAATAGAGAAATCTCATTGCACACCACCAAACAAAAATGTCATACAAAATGGTTAATTATGTAACTTCTGCTACAATTGTTATGCCTCTCTATATGTTCCTGGCATAGATAGTTCAATAAAGATGCATTATTTGTAATAGCTAGATTTGTGGACAAGATATTTTCCCGCGGCACACCTGATGATGTCTCACAGCTCACTAATGCCACAGCACACTGATTGGGAATCACTGGTGTAGTCTGTCTTTGACTCAAAGTCAGCTGGGATAGGCTCCAGCTCCCTTTGACCCTGAGCAGGGTAAGGGGTATCATAATGGGTGGATGTGTTGGTGCAGTCCTCCACAACAGTCCAAAATTATTTACCTGCCGCTTCCACGATTAAGGGCATGGTTTAGTTTTAGTTTTTGCAGAATCACTTTCATACCCATTTTCTAATACATTGTTATTATGCCTACCCACCTGGAACAATTTCAAATAAATGACGACCTGACTCATCCCGATTGGTGGGAAGCTCATTGACTTGGCTGCCCTTGAGAGGAATGTAACCCTGGTTAAAGAAGGCAGAAGGATGCATTGGTATGACAAAATGCAAGGTTGGTGAATCTATTACTAGATACATTCTAGGACCAAGCAAGGTTTTTTTCACTGGGATATTTCATAAATGATTGAGTTTGGACACAAAAATGTTGAAAGCAGAGGAGGTGAACAAGTAGTTTTAAGAGACAGCTGCTGAAAAGTCTCTAAATGGAGTCATCGCATCACCACTTCCTGAAGCACTTAAACTACAGTTGCTTTACCTTGAAGCATGACACTATGAGGTGAATTCATAAACCTTGCTTATGTGTATGTGGACTCAAAATGGAAGACAATGGTAATGGAAAATTACCTTAAAGGAGATTAAACACTTGAATATTACCTGTTCCCTGGTCTCATCCTGGTCTTTGTAGAAATACAAAGCTTCAGCCTTGAGGACAAACCATCGTAGTTGCCAGTTTTTCATGATAATACGTTGTCTCTTCAGCCAGCCTGCTTTCAGCACCTTCTCCTGGTCAAGAGGGGAGCAAGGCCTGGAGACCCGAGACAACTCTCCAAAGACCATGCTCTTAGAACGTGCTGTTTTAGGATAAAAAGACACATTTGAAATATCGGACAAGACAAATTTATAAGATTAACTAACATTTTGCACGAGTCAAATATGACAACCACAACACGATGCAAAACCGCTGCTGCAATTCGGCTTCCTGAGAAGACCAGCAAAGAGATATCACCGTGAAATTTTGCATTGACGTTGCTTTGACGTTTGCTTTGCTTTCCCAAGCAGGACTTGTAGGGTAACCTGCCCTACAGTCCTCAATATAGTGAGATTGGGGTTCCCCGACGGGGATGTCTGTACATGTGCCTGCCTGATGTGCCAAGAGAAAAGCAGTCTATTTTGATTTTGTTCTCTGCTGTTCGTTACATCCTCAGCTACAGTATGTTACAACATTCAACACAGATGAATCATAGGCGCTCGTTTGACTTGTTAATTTGCCTGTTTGTACCAGTAAAGAAGAAACCAGTCCTGTTTCAAGCCGGGACCTTTCGCATGTAAAGGGAATGTGACAACCACTACACTAGGGGACTAGCTCGCTGTTGATCCTTGCCGAACGCTAGTGGACAGTGGGCTTGTCTCATTTCTGTATGCAAATTTCTAGGTCCTCGCTCCTGTTTACATGTTAGCTCCTCCCACCGGAGAGCCCATTGAGGAAATGAAGAGATAGACAGCGGAGCGAAGCAGAAAGAGGGACAAATAAAAGATACGAGAAGAGCCTTCTTCGATGATGTCATTTTTTGGAGACGACAACTAAAGATGACGTCACGTCATTGATGCATGTCACGTATTTAACTGTCTCCGTGGCTGAATTGTTACTATCACCACACATAGCCACTTTATGCTTTATGTTTCAAGTGCGATTACATTACAAAACACTATTCCTCTTCACAACTTTGCAGATGTAAAGACAAATGTGAGCGGTCTTCCCTAGCCCCTCACCACGCGCCCCCCACACCCCTTGACTTGTAAATATGTATACAGTGCTGATATGTTGCTTATGTATTACATTGAATGCAAAAACAGTGAATGCAAACAAATGTATTTGTGATCAATTGCATTTGACAAAATGGCAGCCTAATTACTACAGACCTTAGTAATGGGTGGTGATGAGCCAGTTTCATTAAGTCATTTTAGTATTAAATACTGCCCAAAATAGAACATCACTCAGCAAAATCTTCTTTTCCTTTCGGCTTTTCCCTTCAGGGGTCGCCACAGCGCGTCATCCTTTTCCATGTAAGCCTATCTCCTGCATCCTCCTCTCGAACACCAACTGCCCTCATGTCTTCCCTCACGACATCCATCAACCTTCTCTTTGGTCTTCCTCTAGCTCTCTTGCCTGGCAGCTCCATCCTCATCATCCTTATACCAATATACTCACTATTTCTCCTCTGGACGTGTCCAAAGCATCAAAGTCTGCTCTCTCTAACTTGGTCTCCAAGACATCGAACCTTGGCTGTCCCTCTGATGAGCTCATTTCCAATTTTATCCAACCTGGTCACTCCAAAAGCGAACCTCAACATCTTGATTTCCGCCACCTCCAGCTCTGCTTCCTGTTGTCTCTTCAGTGCCACTGTCTCATCATCATGGCTGGCCTCACCACTGTTTTATAAACGTTGCTCTTCATCCTAGCAGAGACTCTTCTGTGACATAACACACCTGACACCTTCCTCCACCCGTTCCAACCTGCTTGGACCCGTTTCTTCACTTCCTGACCACACTCACCATTGCTCTGGACGGTTGACCCCAAGAATTTAAAGTCCTCCACCCTTGCTATCGCTTCTCCCTGTAGCCTCACTCTTCCCCCACACTATGTTACAACATTGAACGTAGATGAAGCACGGTAGCTTCCTTTGCTTATTTGTAATACAAAAGAAAAGAGCATTAGAGGTGTATTGCACCTGGTTTCAAACCAGGGACCTTTCATATGTAAAGCGAACGTGATGACCACTCCACTATGGAAACTGCTATAGCATCTGAGCTTGGGAACTGGCTCTGTAAACTCCCTCTGATTGACTCCATGAGCTGTTCCTCTGACTTACAAGTATGCAAAGAAGCAATGACAGTTTTAAATAAAGGAACTGCCGTAATACTGTATTATGGAAACTGCAAACCTTGTCAAGTTTTTTTCATTAGCTCCAAGCTTCATAGTAGATGAAGCATGATAGCTCACTTGACTTGTTGTTTTTGGTGTTTTTTTTAAACTTATTTCTAACGTAAAAAGAAAGCATTAAGGGGTGTTTGCACCCGGAACCTATCGCATGCAAAGCGATCGTGATAATATTGGAACTGGACTGCAACCTGGAAACTATCTCTGAGTGACTCCGTGAGAGTTATTCTGTTTTGTTTTTTCACTTCAGAGTATGCAAAGAAACAAGAGCAAGAACTGCACACCATGTAAAGTTTTTCATTTGATCGAACCTTTATGTTTGTTGAATCGTTTCACCATTTGTCTGTTGGAACTTGCCAAACGCTTGGACTCTGCTCGAACCCGCAAGGACAGCATCACTTGGCTTGGCTAAACAAGAAAGCTGTAAGGGCTGTTTCCACCTGATTTTGAACCTGGGTAGGGACCTTTTACCTGTAAAGCAAAAGTGACAACCACTATCCATCCATCCATCCATTTTCTGAGCCGCTTCTCCTCACTAGGGTCGCGGGCATGCTGGAGCCTATCCCAGCTGTTATCGGGCAGGAGGCGGGGTACACCCTGAACTGGTTGCCAGCCAATCGCAGGGCACATAGAAACAAACAACCATTCGCACTCACAGTCATGCCTACGGGCAATTTAGAGTCTCCAATTAATGCATGTTTTTGGGATGTGGGAGGAAACCGGAGTGCCTAGGAGAAAACCCACGCAGGCACGGGGAGAACATGCAAACTCCACACAGGCGGGGCCGGGGATTGAACCCGAGTCCTTCAGAACTGTGAGGCTGACGCTCTAACCAGTCGGCCACCTGTGCCGCCTGACAACCACTACAGTATGGAAAATGCCTTAGTCACTTTTCTTGGAAACAGAATTGGTAACCCACATCTGAGCGACTGGAAGAATCTTAAAGACATTTTGATGGAGGGTGTCATCAAGAGATGAGGGATTACATCATCCAGCATGTCAACCGTCAAAACATTTGACATAAAAGGGAAAGTGAAGAAAATGTGTAAATTTGTTGTCAATGTAATTACAGAAAAATGACTCTTACCCTGGCGAACCTGTTTTGTCTTGGGACTCAGCATGGTTGCAGATCACATCCCTCTGTTCATACACACTTATGCGGATGCCTCGCCCTTTTACATCCCCTTCCAGCATCTCTCTCCCTGGCGTTCTGTCTAGCACTTGGACAGTTTCCGTTTGATGCCCGGCACACTTACAAGCACTTAACCCTTCACTCTCCTCTTCCGTCAATCTCTCTCCCACTATATCAAATACTCTTCTTGGATGCCTAAAGCACCGCCACATCCCTCCTTCCCCTCCTTTGACTACACTCACTTTGGTCACAAATGCATTTGCAGTGACTCCCAGGCATTACTGTACAAGTCTACACGATTAAGCCTCATCTGTTAATGCAGTCACACTCCCTGTTTTTCACAAGAGGATATCTTACATTCCCCAGCAGCCATCGAAAAAATCTCATGACGTCAATGCCTGTCTCTGCCTCAGGAAGTAGGGCAACTTAATAGAGAAGTGAAAACTGCTGATTTCTGTATGCGCATACTGTATCTTTCTCTGACAGATGTTAATGTGAGAATTATGAGATCTGAAAGTGATAGGGAGTTTTCCAAACATTCTAAAAGTTCTTAAAAATTTAACTATCATCAAATACCAGAGACAAAACTTTAAACAGATTAAATTGCAGATTAGGAGGATTATTTCAAACAGTGCATATTGGAAATCATACATACATAGTACTTAGACTTTAAATAAGGTAATGTGATAATTTCTGCAACCATGGCACCAGATGAGGAGAAGGACCGCCATGACGGATAATGCAGCCAATTTCACAAGGCTGCCTTTAACATTTATTTAGTCACTTACTGTGAGTAGGTCTTGGTATGAGGTCGATGTATGTTGATGTAAATACACTACAGTATATTGCCAAAAGTATTTGCTCACCTGCCTTGACTCACATATGATTTTAAGTGATACCCCATTCTAAATCCATATGATTTCATATGATGTTGGTCTAAACTGTAACAGCTTCAATTCTTGTGGGAATGCTTTCAACAAGGTTTCGGAGTGAGTTAATGTTATTTTTTTGTTGCCCATTCTTCCAGGAGCATATTTGTGAGGTCACACACACCTGACTCACTGTCCACTCAAAATCAACCCAAAGGTGTGCTATTAAGGGCAGGACTCTGCAGGCTAATCAAGTTCATCAATACCAAATTCTCTCATCCATTTCTCTTTGGACCTTGGTTTGTGGACTGGTGCACAGACATGTTGGAACAGGAAGGGGTAATCCCCAAACTGTTTGACTTTGCAAAATCTGAAGCAATCAGAGTTCCTTTCACAGGACATCAAGGGCTAATATTTTGGACAGTTCCAACTTTGTGGGAACAGTTTTGAGATGGCCCTTTCCTGTTCGAACATGACCATGCGTCAGTGCACAAATCAAGGTTCATAAAGACATGGATGAGAGAGTTTGATGTGGATGAATTTGACTGGCCTGCGTAATCCTGACCTCAACCCTATACAATACGTTTGATGAGTTAGAGCAGATACTGAGAGCCAAGCCTTCTCATCCAACATCAGTCTGTTACCTCACAAATGTGGTTCTGGAAAAATGGTCATAGATTCCTATAAATACACTCCTAAACCTTGCGGAAAACCTTCCCAGAGGAGTTTAAACTGTTATAACTGCAGAGGGTGGACCAATGTCATATTAAACTCTATGGATTAGGAATGGGATGTCACTTAAATTCATATGTGAGTCAAGGCAGGTGAGCGAAACATTTGCCAATATAGTGTATGTTTTGTGCTAGTCCTTGGCATCCATACACCTTTTCCAGCTCAAATTATGACAATTTCAAGATTTTGAGCAACAATTAATAAAAAAAAAAAGTTCTGTAAAAGTAGTGGGAGGAAAAAATTACAACTGGTTAGAGTGTCTGCCTCACAGTTCTGAGGTTCGGGGTTCAATCCCCGGCCCCGCCTGTGTGTGGTTTCCATGTTCTCCCCGTGCCTGCGTGGGTTTTCTCCAGGCACTCCGGTTTCCTCCCACATCCCAAAAACATGCATGGTAGGTTAATTGACAACTCTAAATTGCCCATAGGTGTGAATGTGAGTGCAAATGGTTGTTTGTTTGTATGTGCCCTGTGATTAGTTGGCAACCAGTTCAGGTTGTACCCCGCCTCCTGCCCGATGATAGCTGGGATAGGCTCCTGCGCTAGTGAGGAGAAGCGGCTCAGAAAAGTGATGGATGGATGTGGAAGCTTTTCCCTGAAAAATTTAATTTTTTGCTATTTTTGCTTCTGTCCAGGGCCCTTGGTGTGGGTGTGGACGGTTCGCCAGAACTACAAGCACCAATACAAACCCTTTGACTTAAAGGTTTTTGACAATAAACCATTCATTAAATACAAATAACTACAGTACAAACAGTACAACACATGCACAACTTGACATTGCAGGAGAAAAATACATTACAGGATGTGACAAGGCCACTTATGGCGATAATATGGTCAAATGTATGGTGTGCTCCAGTGTTCCACTAACATGTGTATGTGTTCACTGTGATGGGTTAAATGCAGAGAACAAATTTCGTGTGCATGCATGCATTCATGTTCATGACAATAAAAGGTGATTCTTCTTCTTCTTAACATTATAAACAACATGAAGTACAGACAGCTGGAAGGAGGTCATAGTATAGCTATTAATATTAATTATGAAAGACTATTGTACTATAGTGGTACATATATATTTTTTAAACCTGAGTATATTTTAATTTAAAATTGTCACTGACAGGGAAAGAAAAATCAATCAAGTATTAATGCTCCCAGTAGTAAAATATCAACACACATGCATGCATGCATAAGCTTTGAGAGCCTCATTACTACTGTAACTGACAATATCCTGGAAAATACTCACAGGGAACGTCAATATGTGCACCCATGGATGTACGTACCTACTAGATCTCACTGTATGCATACGGTGAGCTCTAGCGCAAAAGCTGTAACCAAACTCTGCCTTACAAAGATAATAACACTTCGTGTTGACACTAGCCATTCATTTAGCAACATGCTGTTGTGCTTTGAGGTTGCAGTGGTCTAAAACTATATTGCATCATGCTGAGAGCTACACACACACGCCGTATATCAAAATCAGGTATACAATGCTAAATGAATTCCTCTCTCTATTGTGCCAAACTGTTGTTTGTAAAGCACAATTGTCAATACATCTCTTGTATTCCATCTCAATACATTAAACTGATGTAAGTCATGAAGTGTCCATGCATTTTTCTAAGGCTGACTAATGGAGTAAATTATTTACTCAGTGCAGATGGTCAGAAAACTAGATACAAGGTGTGACAGTTTTAAATGTCTATTGCCACATTGTCATCTCTTGGATGTCCACTGCCCACCCGTCTCCGTCCCTCAAGCAGAAACGTCACCACCGCAATGCAGCGCTGTCCAAGTGACCTGTGTCGCCTCACATTTTCATAGTGTCTGAAGTAAGTTGTCGTTGCCATAGCGATGGCATGCAACTGCTCTGTCAGCAGCCACACCTCCCACAAGAGTGTTAAGGAATTCATAACCACCATCCCAGTGACCCAGAACTCACTCCCCAAGAACGTGAGCCACGACAAGCTGCTGGCTGACATCTTGTCGTACAGGTAACTTGTTGCCGTGGCGACAAACAAGAAGCGGCCTGTCATCGTGGAGAGGATGAAGATGAGGAAGAGGCGATGGTTAGCCTGGCCAATGCACCGCTTTAGGAAAAGGCAGTGGTGGTCGTAGTCCTGAACGCACACATCGCAGAGCTTGCAGTGTTTAGTGTAGTCAGGCTGGAATAACTGTGGAGGGAGACCCAGGAGGTGATAAATCTATTTGTGAGGAATAATAAAGGAATGCTTTTTTTGTCCCACCCAAGACTAAAAGAAGAGATCAAGTCATTTCTAGAGCAAGACATTCATGTCATTGTGACCCATGTCATGTGCCACGTCTTACCTCACAGTAGGGACAGAACCTGTGAGGGCTTTGGTTCTTCTCTACTAGGTCAGCGATGCAGGAGAACCGAGGGTCTGCATCTGCGCATTCCAGTGTCCCAGGGTCCTGAGTCAGAACCTTACAGAACAAACCGAGGACTAAGCAGAAGTGGACCGTCGACACCTGGACCAGGGCACTGCTCGGCCTCACACATTCATTCGGTTAAGGATGAGGCTTTAGATATATTCTCAAAAAGCAAAGATTATACATGAGTGCTAAAGTAGCAAATAACTACAATGGAACTCCTTAAGCCGAACACCTCTGTGGCCGTACAATTCGGAATTTGCCTCTAAAGTTATAAAAATCATAGGTCAAAATACCATCATGCATTACGTCAGAATATAAGACATATGAACATGGACAATGTTGGTATTCTTTTTTTTTTTAAAGAAAAAAATCCCACAATCTTCTTTCTTTAACAAAAGAGTACCAACAATGTTGCCTGTGCTGTGTGTACAAAGAAGAAAATACTGTAACTACTGTGACGCAAACAGCAGGCTTACTGTAGTTACAGTATGTTCTGCAGCTGCTTTGTTAAATCTGGCACAGGGTGTCTTGAACTTGTGCTGGGTGCAAAGAAATCTCAATACCATCAAGGCATCCTAGAGCGAACTGTCCTGCCCCATGTCAGAAAGCTTGGTTGTAGTTTCAAGTCATAGGTCCTTCAACAGGATAAAGACAACAACACACAGCTAAGAAAAAAAACAAGAAGGGCTAAGAAAAAAACATCTAAATACATAGTGAATAGTCCTGATATAATTACTATTGGACATTTGTAGAAGAAGCCAAATAATACAATCTGGAGAAGTCACCCTTCAAACCTGAGAAGGTTGGGGCACTTTGCTAATGACCAGCGGGCCAAAAATATCGGACGAGACATGCTAAAAGTCTCATTGGGAGTTACAGAAATTGCTTCATTGCAGTGATCCCCTCAAAAGGTTGTGCAACTAAATGTTAAGGCTATCATCGTTTTTGCACAGGTAATTTTTATTCGTCTGATTTCCAAGAAGATTCTGTTAGACCATGATAATGATCACAAAAATAAAACAATGGCAGATTTTTATTACGTTTTTTTAATTTAATTTTTTATTTTTCATGTATTATTACTTTTGTCAGTTTGAAGTTATTTTTGTGATCATTGTGGGGTTTTCTGTCTCTGATGGAAGGATCCCAACAATTTTGTCCACATCTGTAAGTTCAGCATGCAGTAAAGTGCTTACTTTATTTAATTTTTTTTGTAACACTTACTCTTAAAGATGGAGCGCTGTCAGCGTATCGTGCAAGATCTCAGCACACCTCACAAGACCTTAGTTGAGTGATTATGAAAGCATTAATTGCGGATATTTCGCTTGGTGTGATTTTTTTTGTTTGAAACTTGTGCCCTAAGAATACGTGACATCACAAGAGATGTCAGTATATTGCACTAGAAACAAAGGATTAGCGCTTCACATCCTCATGTCTCATTACTAGAGCATAAAAAGTCTCTCAAGAAGCATGCGAAATGTGATCTGTTGTAGTGGAAGGATATTAGGTGCTAGTTTCCCATAAAAGCAAACCAGGGAATGGAGCAAGCCTGCTATGAGGGTTCCCAGGTAAATAGGGTTGGGTAACCTGGAATGAAGATAGCTGCTATCTGAACAAAGAGACGCAACACACCATAATATGTGTTGGGAATATCACACATAGTTCAATCAGTTTGTCAAACCTTTGGTATGTGGCCATGCGGTGGTACTGAGTGAAGATGCTTCTGGCCAGCCAAGGGAAGAGTAAACCACAAAGGACACCACCATAACCTCCCAACATGGCTGCTATCAGGAGAATGGTGGCTCCGCTCAGGCTTGGAAAAAACAGTGTCCAGTAGTACAAAACTGGCATTAAGGGACACAAACAAAATTCACAGAAATGAATGTATGCACATCTTTTATACCTGTGTTAATTGTGCTACCCCTGATTTAAACACTACAGATGATATTTACCATGAGACTCTTTGGGCTTGTGGTGGATTGGCACGTTCATATACTGGCTCAGTAGTTTGGTGAGTTGTTGATGCCTGCAAATAAAAGCACAACACAGCAATGTGTACAGTGATCCCCACCTATTCGTGGTTTGCAATTCACAAATTCATATGTTTTTTTGGTTTGTTTTTTTGTCCTGTGGTACCAATCCTCAGTCATTCACGGAAAAACTTGCCTGATCACATTTTTGTGCTTTTTCTGTAATGCCCTGAGATGCCGCAAGATGCCAATGCCCTGGCTGAATAGGAAAGTAGTAATTGGTGTCAACACAGTTGAAGAGAAAAGTCTCTACTGAGAAACAAGCTTTGAATGTTTGGGAAGAGCTAAGTTTAGCCTGGGTTGTTATTGGAAGTCTTCGTACATGTGCACTTCCGATGTATTTTTTCAAAATAAAATAACATGTAAATCATTTATTTTTAAGGGTAATGTTGTAAAACGAGTTCGAAGTGATATTAAACTGTTTTGGATAATAATGTGTGGTATAGTCACAGTTCAAAATACTAACATAGGCAATTCTAAACAAAAATTGCTACTACTGTACTCACAAAATATATAAAATGAATACCACTGATGGAAACTGTGTTTTTATCAAGGTTTTGCGTAATATTCACCGAAATGTTTTCCCCTGTTTGCTGAGGTCCAGCGGTTTGAGGCCGCTGAGGTTTTTCTCATGAAGGGCCCTGCACCCAGCTTTTTGCAGCAGAGTCCAGCACACCTCCACGCATCCTCGCTCAGCCGCGACATGAAGTGCCGTCGCCCCCTGTTGCTCGACAGCATCCACAGCACAACGCTGAAAGTAAAGTATTAATTTTACAGCAGCAGATATCCATCCAGTTTCTATAGTGCGCGTCCTCATTCGGGTCACGGGTGACCTGGGGCCTATCCCAGCTGACTTTAGGCGAGAGGTGGGGTAAAACCTGGACTGGTTGCCAGCCAGTTGCATACTGTAGTAAGAACTATAAACAGTTAAAAGCTATTTCACAGCAGATTCAGGAGAACGAGTTGCCTTTGTAATAATGATCACCCATTACTATTGTCATGTAAGAAATACAAAATAAATGAATGGTATTACCTGGTTTCTGAGGAGGTACTGGACCATATCTGTGTTGCCCGTAGATGCCGCCAAATGAAGGGGGGTCATCTGGTGCATGTCTGTGTCAGTGAAACGGAACATTTCCGTCTCCCACAAATAGTGCACTGCAACGCTGGGTAAAGAATGGTCAACACATGCATGCATGGAATATCAAGTTGTGACAATTTGACTTTTGTTGGTGACTTCACTCACATGCTGCCGCCTGTCACCGCATGATGCAGAGAGGATTTTCCTTGCAGATCTCTGACACGCAGGTCAGCTCCATGCTGTATCATTTTATGAATGATGTCAATGTTTCCTTGCCTATGAGGAGACATCATAAGATCGCCAGTTTTTCAATGGAAGAAACATACCAAACCTCAGAGACCTGAAGTACTCTACCTGCAAGCAAAGTGCAAAGCCGACTGTCCCGCATCGCAGGTGAGGTTGGGGTCTGCGGCGTTGCTGAGGAAAAGGTCAACCAGGGCACGGTTACCATGGAGGGCAGCGTAGTGCAGGGGAGTGAAACCACCCCAGCCTGGATACGCAAAATAAAACACACACAAAAACAGATTTGAACATCTCTGTACGCCATGTTATTATGCTCGTGTCATATTAATATCAAAATGTCTGGATGGATATTGAACTGCTTAGCGAAAACACTAGCAGTCAAACTGTGTCCAAACGTTTGGGTGGTAGTGTACGTTCGATACAAAAGATGAATAATATCAAAGTGGCGCCCGCATCATTCCATTTCATTAACCGCAAATCTAATGAAGTTGATTTATTTTGTGCTTACCTTTTTGCCTGAGGACTGCTCGGTCATTTTCAATGATGGCTTTTGCAATGCTCAAGGTTTCCTCTCTGTACAAAGTCAAATATGTCCCCGTTTTTCAGGGAAGGTGAAGACATCGGATGCATTATTGTGGTTTCACAAGCGCAGTTCTGGCTTGTTGTATTCCTACAGAAGAAACTAAATAAAATGACTCTTTTAGATGAATTGCTTTTATCTCGATCTTTTTAATGCAAAACGAGATCACGAAAAAAGCGTATTTTGCAACGCGAAACAGATGTAACGGTACATTGCCGGAGACAGCTGACCACGCCCAAGGACACCTAATTGGTTGAAACCTCCCACATGAGCAGTGACGTAAAATGGAAAAAAAATAAAAAGGAAATGATACTAAATGTTTTACATACTTAGTTTCGTTCGTTTTTTAACGTAGGAATATATGTGTTTTTATTTATTTATAATTAGATACTATATTCATGTTGTTTTTAGTTATTGACGTGATCCAGTAGGGGGCGGTAGTGCTCCACGCCACGGCAAGCCGCCGGTCATTTCACCCAACAGAAAAAGAAGCAGGTTGGCAGCAACCAGGCGTCTAGCGGCTATATAATGCTGTACAATAGCGTGGGAGATGAGCCACTTTGCCATTGTTTTTACTCGTAGTTGAACCCAGGAGAAAGAAAGCGAGCACACATGCAGGTGACGTGTGACTCGTCCGGGGTGGTCTCCAGTTCTCATTCTTCAAAATCAGCATCCTCCGGCGATAAATGTTCACAAATGTGCATGTTTTAACTTCTGCTCTTCGTCTAATATGAAATTAACAGTAAGACCCAAGGACATAAAACTTTTTTTTAACTTTTTGCAAGATTTATTGTGCGCTTTCGAAACATTTTTGTCTGATATGGTAGTAGTGGTAGTGTAGTATTTTACCACCAGATGGCACTGTTTGTTAGGTTTGCGACGTTATTTTATCTTTTCACCGCAGGAATTCTACGGTTATCTGGTGGAATGGTTAAATGATGGGACAATTGTCAATTATTGTATGGTATATAAGCATTTGTGGGTTGAATGTTTTTGACATTTTTCGTAACAGTTCCTCTAAGGTATTATTATTATTTGTTTAAATGTTCTTTGAATACTCACACTGTAGGTTTCTCACTCCTGCTTTACATATACTATATGCTCTCATCTTGTAATCCTTTATATCTTGTTAGAGCTTGTTATCACTGCAATCGCTGCTCCTGAAAATGTCATCCATTGCTAAAACTCCCAAATATAAGACGTAACTTTCAATGTTGTTTATACAGCCCACTCAGTAATACGACCCACTGAGCATTTACATTATCAAGAGTCTTATAGTTTTGCTTTAATTCAGAAATGTTTTTCCTCTGTAACTGGTTTATTCTTGTGGCTCTGACCTTCCAATTCTTCTTGCTGATGAGTGGTTTACATCTTGTATGCATCTTTGGCCTGTATATTTCTTGTCTCGAAGTCTTCTTCGAACAGCGTATTGTGATACCTTCAACCCTGCCCTGTGGAGGTTTGCAGTGATGTCACTGACTGTTGTCTTTGGGTTTTTCGTCACAGCTCTCACAATGTGTCTGTCATCAATTGCTTTTGATACCCTTGGCTGACCTGTTTGATGTCTGTTGCTCCGTACACCAGGAGTTTCTCTCTTTTTCAGGACATTCCAAATTGTTGTATTGGCTATGCCCAATATTTGTGCAATAGCTCTGATGGATTTTCTGTCTTCTCTGAGATTCAAAATGGTTTTTCCCATAGACAGCTCTCTGGTCTTTATGTTTGCTTAATAGCAAATGCAGTTTTCACAGGGGAAACCCAAAGCCAAAAACAAGCACTAACATTAGATATGTTTAAGCAATCAATCTAAAAGGCCACACCTGAGCAACAAGAAACACCCGTCAGTCACATGTTCTAATACTTTTGCTCACTTGAAACGTGGCTTATTCATGGGTTGCTGTCATAGCGAGTCATATCATGGCAGCCAGGCCTGACAGGTCTATAAAAAGCCCAAGCGACTGAGCTGTGGTGGGAGGGCATCATCCATTTGGCCCAGCAATACTTTTTCACTTCTGCTTCTCTGGGGTAGTTAGAATGCACATGACCTGAGCCAGCTGATACGAGTTACTCCGCTTGTTCAAAGTCCATTCTACTTGCTGTAGATTAGTGAGGGCGGGCTGTTTTAAAGGAGGTTTCATACAGTGAAGTAAGCGTCAGTCATGTTTTAGCAGGTCTCTACTTGCCTTTGTTGCCTTTGTCTGACATGAGAACGTGGACGCAGTAGGAGCTCAGCTGGACTCCCGCAAGTCACTTTCACATTTCCTTGTTAAGAGCGTGGATAGTCACACATGGCTCTTACACAAACACAGGTAAGAACTTGTGTTGTACATTCTGTAATTGATTATGTTTAATTGAAATGGTGATAAGAAGTGTGCATTCCACACACACACACACACACACACACACACACGCACACACACACAGAAACAAAAGCTTCTCACATGAGTGATGTTAAATAATCAGTGCTTTGGTGAGGAATGTGAGCTGTCTTTATCTAGTTCACTTCCCGCTTTGTAAATCACAAGCCTATTAATAGAATACGCTCAGAATGTCGTTGCTGTATAAAATCAGTGCTTTCAGTTACTTCTTGATCTTAAACGTAAGTTCGAATCCAAGACTTTCCTGCAATTCATTAGAAATATGACTGCAAAAGTTGTCAAGAGTGCTGTGTGATGGATACTTTATAAAAAAAAAAAAATTAAAAAAAAGTCACTATTACAGGCAACAGATGAGAGGCCTCACTCATGGGGCACCCTTGGGTCCGACAGCATTTCATGTAAATTTACAGTATTTGCTAGTTAAATTGCTATCTTTTGAGAATTGTGTGGAATTAATTGTCGATTAATCACGTCTTGACAAAAATTCTATGGCACAACTATAATGGTAAGTGTAAATCCACTCAATAAAACACTTGCATTGAAACAGAAGTTTCAAAAATTGAGCATATCTTTGTTGGTCTTTGTTTATGTAAGTCTTGTGGGACTCCACTACCCTTCGAGGATTTGCGGAGTTGTGTAAGCAATGTTGCCGGTCATTTTGTGCTTCCAGTTATCCTAATTGGAATTCCGCGAGTCACCAATTCTATGCAGATGTGGGTGAATGACCAGTTTAGTGGCACTTAACTGCTTGTGGTTTTGGACTTCAGTGTGATAAGGTTGTTTTTCAGCACAGACTGTATCTTATTTGGAAAATTGTGTTTGTCAAGTGAATGCAATTAAGTAGAGAGAATTTTTCATAACGAGATGGGGAAGGCTGTGTATTTCTGAATGTTGTCTTTGTGTTCCCCTCCAGGATGACGGAATAAAAGGGGAGAGGGTCAACAAAGAAACAGGCGAGCTGAGTGCTTCAGGGGAGTTATCGGTCTCCGTGCAATTGGATGTAAAGAAAGCGGATGTCCCCTGTCAAGATCGTCTGCTCTCTGACTTGCTAAGTGAACAACTGCACGAACTTGAGATTCAACAATGCTCAAGTTTGGATCACAGAGGGGATGCGGCCCCTCCAGAGAAGCTGCATGAGTATCTTGTCAGAGTCCTGCCTCTCTACATACAGGTATTAACCAGACTTGCATATAGTCTCCTTTGCCTGTCAGCTAAATATTAATATGGAAAGTATATTAAGGAATCATTACTTGATAGGAACATTTCAAGTCTCGGTGGCTCTTTAAATCCTGTTAATAAGCATTGTTACAAAGGTTAAAATAACAAGATTCTGGAATCAGTCCAGATAACATCAGGTGACAGTCAGATGTTAGATATTGGTTTGCCTTTAGCCGATCCCATCACTCATCCCTTAAACAACGCGTTAAGAGTTCCCTGTATTTATCTCTACTATTTGCTCAATTGTCACATGGAATTCAAAAGCCTTGGGGGCTTTGCTTAGATGTAAGTGTGTGTGTAGATGTATACAGTGCTATTTTCATGATACCCAAATTTACTGGGAAAATTATGAGTTCAAACCATTATCGTGTGAGATGTCAGCAAATCTTGTGGAGTAAATCTTGAAATGCTCACTGAGCATTTCAAGATTACTCACAAGTGTGTTTTCCTTTGTCCATTTGTTTTCTGTGTATGATTTCACCACAGAAGGATACTAGTTATGACCAAAAACGTTCGATGATTAAAACTTATTGTGACAAAGGAAAGCATCTGGCTGCTCAGTACAATATGACTGTCACATCCATCTGTCCATTTTGTGTACCACTTAACCTCACTCAGGTCAGCTGGAGTCTATCCCTGCTGACTTCTGGCTGAAGGCGGGCTCACCCTGAACTGGTTGCCACCCAATTGCAGGGCACATATAGTCAAACAACCATTCACACCTACAGACACTTTAGAGTCAGGAGCATGTTTTTGGAATGTGGGAGGAAGGCGGAGTATGCGGAGAAAACCAATGCAAGCACAGGGAGAACATTCAAACTCAGCAAAGGAAGGCCGGAGAGCGGATTCAACCCCCAACCACAGAACTGTGAGATGGATGTGCCAACCAGTCGCCCACAATGACCAAAACCATTTATTCAATTTCAAATGCCTCCACAAAATAATTTTACTAAGCAGAAACCAGTACGCACACTGTTGATATACACACCCACTGTGTGATATACACACCCACTGTCATTTAGGGCAGTGTTGCCCAACCTTCTTTGCACCGCGGACTGGTTAGAAGTTGCCATTTTTCTCGTGGACCGGCTGTGGTGGCGTGTGAGTGTGAGTGAGTGAGAGTGAGAGCGTCAGCCTCACAGTTCTGAGGAGCGGGGTTCAATCCCCGACACTGCCTGTGTGGAGTTTGCATGTTCTCCCCGTGGGTTTTCTCCGGGCACTCTGGTTTCCTCCCACATCCCCAAAACATGCATGAATTGGACACTCTAAATTGCCCGTAGGTGTGAGTGCGAATGGTTGTTTGTTTGTTTGTATGTGCCCTGCAATTGGCTGGCAACCAAAAAATCTAGCGCGGAATTGAACGAATCAAGCCTTTGAAATCGGTCTGTATTAGTTTGCATAAGAGTGTGCCTTATATGTAAGCCTCATGACCAGCATTCAGGGATTTACATAAGAACAGCACACTCTGTGAAATACGATATCCTATTATGGAAGTGAAAGAGAACATAGTGCTCGCGGTTTAAGTACCACCTCCGAAGAAAGTACCTTTGTTTAGCTGCATCTTGTCAAGTGGGGGCAGTGGAAACTTCAAATTAATGCCTTTATCTGTTGTGTGTGTAATCAATATTATAATTGACTCGCTTCTCTTGACGGCAGGTGTGTGAGGAAGGTGGAGGACTTGAGGGGCTGGACTTAAAGGGACTCGCAGCTCTCAGCGCTGACACTATCATCTATAACATCCACAACAGGCTTGCGGAAAGGCCTGCAGGTAAAGTCCCCTGGCTGGCACCCTCCCCCCCAAGCCCTTCCCACACGTGGGCCATCGTAGTTAAGTTGTGATTTTAGGGACTTTCTACCTCTTGCTTTACTTCTGCTTTTTATCTGTGCTGTTGTACTTATCCACAAAGCTGTAGTGCCTTTTACTATTAAATGTCACTCATGCTCCTCAGAATGGAAAGTCATCGCATTTCCTTGCTTTATAGTTACAATGTATGGATAAAAGGATTATGACACACCTCTTACATAATCAAACAAGAGGATCGATCTTATTACACCTGGTAATGTGGTCCATAGGCAAGCATGTTAGGATGGGTTTGGTGTGGAACAACGTGACCTAAACTTCATCAAACACCCTTTAGGATGAATTACAACAGAAGTCCTTGCTCAGGTCCAAAATCAGTGACTTCACGAATGCGCAGATTCCCACTTAAGAATCATGGAGACTAGCACTTTGCAACCTTTTTAACAAACCTTTTCCAACTTTTGAAGTGCCACCTCGAAATACTTAGCTCTCCAAGTACCACCATGATGACTAATATTAAAATACATTAACGTGGTAGGCCTAAGCGTTCATCCCAAAAACAAAAAAAATTAAGTGGCAAAGGTTTTGTTCCTAAAAAGTATACCAGTATTTATTATTGTAGGTCAATATAGCATATAGTTTGAACGTTAACACTGCCATAAAATATAGGAAAAGAAAGTACTAAGTACTTCATAATGATTAAAATCAAATATGTTGCCCATACAAGTTAAATACAAATTGTACTTCAATAAATGTTTAAAAACAAATAGTTCTTCAAAATTAAATTCGAATGTATTGTACTGAACTTGGAAGTTCAATGCAACAGAACTGTACTTAACAAATGTGCTGTACTTGAAAAGTAAAAAATATACTGTACATGAAAAGTAAAAAAATGCACTGTGCTGCATTAAAAGAACGGTTTAAACAGGCTATATGAATATCTAGTAGCTTCATTAAAATTTCTTTGCTTGAATGTCATGTTATAAAGCCATTAAAAAATTAAAAATTATATTTGTATTGAATTCAGTGATTCTTTTGCTAACAACTACAGAGAGCTCACGGCCCACTAGTGGTGGTCGTGCCACACTTTAAGAATCATTGACGTCGACTATTTCTGGAAGAGTGAAAGCTGTTATAGCTAACTCCACATTTGCTTCTATTTTCACCTTAGTAAGTGTCCAAAATTGTTGTCCAGGTTGTGCAGGTTATTGTCTTATTGTCCATCTGACCACTGTCCGTGTTTGACTGTTTTTTCTTTCCTTTTTTTGGAATAAATAACCAGTGACAGCTCAGCAATGCAATGCCATATCCATCTAATTTCCACAACAATAATACTGTTTTGCATTTTTATGCAACCTAATAACTGAAATACTATTGAGTTTATATTTTTACTATTCGTTATCTTTTTCAGATAATGTTTAGTGTATCTTTAAATTTTGTATCTCTTGAACCCCTTATTTCTGCATTGTGGTTCACTTAAGAGAGAAATGTTTTTGTTTTTTTCCACAATTCTCTAGTTTTCTAATACATAACTGCTGAATTGACAACAAAGCTTCTGGAATCTTGAACCTGTTGCGAAAACATTTCTACCTTTTTAGGAAGTCCCAACATACTCCTCCTGGCTTTGTTTTTCTCTAAATGAGAGCTTTTTACCATAGCTGTTTCTTTTTTTAAGTTATTGCAAAAGCCATTCTGTTTCTTCTATATTTGAAGGAGTCCTCTGAAAGAATATGCTTTGTGTATTATTTTTATGTCACGTTGAGTCTTTTGTGTTCTTAGAGGACGCCCGTGAGGAAGTTGTGCGATTCTTCCAGAGGGAACACAAGGAGACAGGCAGTCCAGGATGGCTGCTGCTGAAATCTCTGTTGCTGCTAACTGCTGACAGCTCGGTGAGTTTATTGAGTTCCTTGTTTGCGTACATCATCTGAGAGAGATGACTTCCTTATTCACGGAAGTTAAAATACAACCACCAGACATTTATTTATGTGATAAAATTGCACAATCGAATACAATGCAAGTCAGGTTGTTTTTACACGACGCAAAATGAAGCATTTGCAGAGTAGACATTTAAATGGAAACAATGCATTAAAGAAGTGAAAACCACAGTGACAGTTTAGTTATTGTCCAATGCAAGAACTTGGATTGAAAATTCATAGATTGTCCAGGTGTACCTAATGAATTGTCCAGTCAGTGTACCTCTATATTCATTCTAGCAGCATCACACATATCGTCACCCTAATCAGATATAATTTATCAGTCGACAAATGCATACAATCAATAAAAAAAAAAGTTTGGATTCCTTAACACTACATTTGTATTTGTAGGTGACATTATCATCTATAAATCCAGGACTTCCTGCTGTTCTTGTGAAATGTTTGTACCTGCTCGTGTGTATCCCACCAAAGGAGGACTTAACCATGAAAGAGAGCTTTCAGGAGCCTCTAACACAGGTGAACATGACTTTACTCCTCCCCCTGACATTAGTGTGTTTATGACTTTAGACTACTCTTCATAATACTCCTCAAATACTTCCATATTTTTTAGGTTCTCCTTCAACTATGTAGGTGGCCAGGGAATGTAGAGCGGCTGGTAGAGACCCAGGAGCTGCAGTGCCTTATCATCGGACTTACATCACTTTGGGACCAGACCTGCATCTCATGGAGGCATCAGGCCTCCCGGTTCCTTAAAGTGGTTTCTGCTGTAGCCACTAGGAACACTGTTCCAAACCTGCTCGGTGAGCCAACTGCTGAAGTTACTTATGCTTCTATTTTACACTCAAAATAATTAAATACAGTGCCATGAAAAAGTATTTGCCCCCTTCTCAAATTCTTCTTCTTCTTCTTGCATAGTTTTCTCACGTTAATATTTAAGATCATCATCTAAATGTAACTATCAGACAAAGATAACCAAAGTAATCATAAAACACCGTTTTGTAATGATTTTTATTTATTTATTAAAGAAATAAAATATCACAAACTACATGGTCCTGTGTGAATAAGTAATTGCCCCCTAAACCTAAAGACCAGTTGGGCCACCCTCAGCAGCAACAACTGAAATCAAGCATTTTCTATAACTGAAAATGAGTCTTTCACGTCTCTGAGGAGATACTTTGGCCCACTCTTCCTTGCTGAATTGTTTTAATTCAGCAGTACTGGAGGGTTTTTCGAACCTGAAAGGCCTTATTAAGGTCATGCCACAACATTGCAATTGGAGACCAGACTTTGTCTAGGTCACACCAAAACCTTCATTTTGTGAATGTAAGCCATTCAGAAGTTGGCTTCTTGGTATGTTTTGGATAATTTTCCTGCTGCAGAACCAGTCGGCCCCCCCTTAATGCAGATGCCGTTATTTAAATTTTTTTTTAAAACAGATTTTCTTTTGGGTTTTATTGAATTCTGCAGGAGTACCAACTGAGTATTGTTACTGTTCAAATGAAGTGCTATATTGTAATAGTTGTATCAACATTTGTAACTGATTTGATTTTAAATGAACATTTTACAAATGAGAATCACACTGGCTTCCTCCTTAGGGAAGAACTGCGTTCGCATCTGCATCCAGAATCTGTTGCGCATCAACTCAGGGGTGTCTGGCCCGCTATTAGCTGAGGTGGCCGTGGCTGTGTTCAGCTTCATTCGAGACACATACCCTCTCAATCCAGCCCTCTTCACCGAGTTTGACTCCCACAATGGCTATAAAGCCCTTGAGAACATTCTTAAACGGTGAGATGATTGTTTTATTTCAGCCCATGTAGAATTTATTTTAGCGGTGATCAATTCCACATTACCCGCAATAATGTGGAATTTCAAGGTGTGAAAAAAAATTACAATCTCATAAATTTATATCGTGATTTGCCCTTTGAGTTTTTCCATTCATTCTTTTTTTATAATTGCTGGTCATTCCATGAAAGTTGTGAAGGAGGCGTGTCAGAGGATCAGTTCCAGCCTGTGGAGGAGCTGCTGGCGCTCATTGCCTCATTCACCCTGCTTGGCAAAACGGAGCTCAAAGTGGTTCTTTGTGTCAGCCACCCTCAGCCTCCAGGCTTTAAATTTGAGCCGTCCCTCAACAAAGGTAAGGCACAACGTAACGTCCTGCTTTGTCACCTACCTACTCACATGCTCAAGTCCATCATTTCATTTGACTTGGAATGGGCGTCTGCTCACTTGATTCCTCTTTTATACCGTTGCAACTGCTCGCCTTCACGCTCCACTGCCCCCAACTGTACCCCACTGTGGCATGCCATGTGCCGCGGCTTAACAGGAAGCTGAGGTGATTATGTCTGGGATGATGAAGTGGCAGCTTCCCTTATAACAGTGTTAGGATGCCCCACATCTATTCACCACTGGCCTACAACAAGCGGCCATCTATCATGGGTCCACACACCCCCCCAGAGCCAAGACTCACAAATGTGACACACACACACACACCTGCGCACACACACACACACACACACACACACACAGCCATCCATCACATGAAGGAGAAGCTCTCTTTCCAGCACAGGGATCGTGGAGTCTCCTCTTGATCTTATTTGGTTGTGATCCAATTTAACTTAAGCGTGAACATGAATCCTATTACTAAGCAGCTCTATATTTATCCACAACACACTCCAGTGTGTTTTCTGGCTAAATTTAATACCTTCCATGTTCATATTTTGACAAGGTTGCAAACAAACTACATCAAGGCAGATTATGCTCTTTTTCATTTGTATTCATACTGTATGTGTTATGGTGTTTGTTTTCAATCTATCCATATATGTGCAACTTGATTTGTTTGCAATATTGAGCGTCTGCTTGATGTCAACCGTTCGTTGTAACATATTGGTTGTGCTTTCTCTATTAAATTGACCTTGCCAGAGAAAATATTACAGAAAGATTTTATTAATAAACTCTTTTGACTATATTAACCTTGCGCAGCTCCTCATTGAAATAAATATGACATAACCAGTACTGATGCATTTTTTTAATGTCAATTCTTAACTTTTTGTTTCAGGTTCATCAGTAAAGAACTTGCCTGCCTTCCATCTGCTGCAGGCCTCCTTGCTGCAATCGGAGGATTCACTGCTGTGCTGCCAGATCCTAAGAACGCTTCAGATGATTTGGGAGAGAGACAAATCCAATTTCTTCCTCCTGGAGTGGACCGCCCAGACGATGGCCCAATTAGCCGCATGCGTGTGCCGCAAACCAGCAGCGGTCCAAACTATGTTCTTTTCAATGCTTGAGATGGTAAGTCCTTTCACATAGTTTTTCTGTATGTGTGATTTCTCCGCCAGTACTGAGCCAATGCTGGGTCTCCTCTAGGTAATCTTCAAGATAAACTACATCCCCCATGAGGCTCTACGCATAGTGCTGGGCATCCTGAAGCAGAGCTTCTCAGGTTCACTGGCTGTTGGAGTGGTGGGAACTGAATTTGGAGTGGCAACTCTTACAAGTTTTCACAGGTAAGCAGCGCTACTTTGGAAAATACACTATAAAGACAAACATATTCGGACAAACATGAGTTGGAAAATTTATGTTTCATATATACCACATATTACTTCTATTAGTTTTATACAACCTTCACATGTTCCATAGCTCTTAGTCAGCACAGTACTTATGTGTGTCACAAGCCATGTTGTGACTACTTGCTTTTTTTCTTAGTCTCTGCATGTACCCATTCCGATAAAAATAAATTTGAGTGCAGCTGGACAAAGGTAATTGTTTTCTTTCCTTCTCTGACTCTCTCACTTTTATATAGCGAAGGTGTTTCTTTGCTTGCGCTTCAGTAAGGGCTAACAACTCGTGACGATTTGTACCTTTTCCTCTCTTTGCAAAGATTTCTTCTTTTTTATAATAAAAACCCACAAAGACAACATTGCTTCCTTACTTATTCTGTCAGAAAAATATTTGCCAAAACACATGTTCATCAAGCAAGGGTCACTGGAACTCTTAATCCCGTTAAATTTGACATCTTTGTCTTACAAAGACTCGTTGGACAATTGCCTACTAAAAGTATACGAACATTGTGGTGAGCCAGAAGGTTCCAATCTTCATTCATTAATGCATTTTCGATACCGCTAATCCTCACTTGGGTCCCGGGCGTGCTGGAGCCTATCCCAGCTGACTCTGGGCGAAAGCCGGGGTACACCCTGGACTGTCACCAGCCAATCGCAGGGCGCATATAAACAAACAACCATTCGCACTCACTTTCACACCTACGGGCAATTTAGAGTCTTCACTTAACCTACAATGCATGTTTTTGGAATGTGGGAGGAAACCAGAGTACCCAGAGAAAACCCACGCTGGCATGGGGAGAACATGCAAACTCTACACAGGCGAGGCCGGATTTGAACCCGCGTCCTTAGAACTTTGAGGCAGATGTGCTTACCAGTCGTTCACACTGCCGCCGACTTCAATCTTGAAGTCAAAAAATAAGTAATTTCAGGAGTTACCAATGCTGTGAAACGCAGCTGTGGCATGAACCTGAGAGAGTATTTTGTGGTGGTCTAATACATCTGTTAAACAACTTGATTTATGCTGGAAAATATACTTAAGCTATGATGATCCCACTCCTGTAATGCCACTTAATCTTCTTAAAAATTGAGTTACATCATCAATTGTTAATGTGGTTATTGAGAACTTTGTGCATTCACCGGCCACAACATTAAGTACACCTCCACAACTAATCATACTGTATACAGTAAACCACCGCTATATGGCGATTCATACTTTGCGGTCCTGCTGTATCGCTGAATTTTTTTTGTAAGTGTTAATACAGTTGTTACTCTATTTGTTATTTGTGTGAATGTTTAAAGCTAGTTAAACATTAGTTTAACTAGCTAGTTTTTAATACTCTTTGTACAATATTTTTGTGTTCTTCATTGCTCTAGATCTCTCAATATATTGAAGGTGTTTCGGGTATAAATCTGTAGCAAATATGTATGAAATAAGAATTGTAATTAATTTAGGATTGCCTTACTTCCGGTTTATCGTAAAATTTGATTTGATTGTTAAAATCCAACTAATGTCTCGAAAAGGGCACCACGTCAAATTTTTCAAGTTTAACTTTAGGCGAAATGACGACAAACCTTTTTAAATCAGTCTCATGATCTGTAGGTTGCTACATTCTACGACATTTTGAGTCCTAGGTTACAAAGGTTTACTCAAATTCAGAACACACACAAGATATGACCATGAGTGGAATTTTATGGTATATTTAATTAAACAGGCGGCACGGTGGCCGACTGGTTAGAGCGTCAGCCTCACAGTTCTGAGGACCCGGGTTCAATCCCCGGCCCCGCCTGTGTGGAGTTTGCATGTTCTCCCCGTGCCTGCGTGGGTTTTCTCCGGGCACTCCGGTTTCCTCCCACATCCCAAAAACATGCATAAATTGGAGACTCTAAATTGCCCGTAGGCATGACTGTGAGTGCGAATGGTTGTCTGTTTGTATGTGCCCTGCGATTGGCTGGCAACCAGTTCAGGGTGTACCCCGCCTCCTGCCCGATGACAGCTGGAATAGGCTCCAGCGCGCCCGCGACCCTAGTGAGGATAAGCGGCTCAGAAAATGGATGGATTTAATGAAACACACAACTCCAACTGCAAACTACAACAAGAAAATAACACTACGGGTAAACGAAAGAGAGAAAATAAGAGGTATGAAAATGGAAATTAGGACATCGTGTGTGTTCGCTGGGCTAAACTAAATGAGCGTGTTATATATTATCAGTATTATCAGTGGCATAAAAAACATCAACCATTCTATCGTTTGTCGTGATAGTTTGGGGAAAATATATCGTCTTACAAAATTTGCTATCGTGACAGTCCTAAACACATATAATATATTGAGAGAGCGCAAGAGCAATGGAAGACACAAAAATATTGTACAAACAGTATGAAAAATAAAGTAACAACTGTAAAGCAAGTACCGTGATATAGCGAAGGATAACTGTATCTGTATTCCTTGATGATAACTTGCAGGGACTCATCGGTACTCATCCATGACATGTGCATCCAAGGACTCACAGAGTCTGAAGTGTAAAATAATGTTTGGAATATCAAACATTGCAAAAGTTCTTATAATATAGAGCCCATTTCAACCACTCCAAGAGGTCATATATTTGCTTGAACTGACCTTCAAAATTTTGTAAAAAGTCTTTCATTTGGCTTCCTTAAACCTGTAGCTACCCTGTGTTAGTGGCTGCAGTGGTTTATGGTTGTGGTTGTAGTAGTGGTTTGCATACTATGAAGCCGTGCAGTTCTAAACTACTGCAAATTACAACAACAGTAATAATGAAACCATAGCTATCTTTGAGAATGGAGACATAATGAGATGTTGGTCTCGTTTGTAGGATGACGGTGCACAGTGGCATGCTCACTGAGGTGCTGAGTGACTGGGGCCTCTTGGAGTTGCTGCTCGGGGAACTTCGCAGGAGAGCAAAGATCATCCGGAAGGCTGGAGTTGTCTCCTCTCCACAATTATGTAGGAGACAACATATGTGACTCACTCCCTGGTGTCATTTGAGTACACTTTATAGCCAGCAGTGCATGGTTGTGCATTGAGCAACATGTACAACAAGGATTCACTGCATGTGTCTGTCATTATGAGTCATTTTAACATACAATTAGGAACTCTTCTTGTCCTGTATGTCGACTCTGAAGCACTTGGTCTTGTGTTCCTTAGATGCAGAGCACCAGCCACACGCAGAGGATGGCGACAAGTTACTCACTACTCGTATGCTGCAAGTTGTGTCTGCCCTTACTCTGCGCTCAATCAAACACACAGGTAGAAAATGTTCCACTCGACCCTTTAAACATCACCTTATTTGACAAAATTTTGATAGAAAAGCCCATTTGAATAAATGCATTACAAAATGGCTAACAGCATTTGTTAACCATGATTGGTTTGATCAATTATTCAGTCATTTATTACTGCACAATTCATTTGTGACAATTTAATCATTAGGATTTACAGGTTTAAAGTTTACATTTACTAATTCACATACAGCGAAAGTGTCATGGCCGAACGTCTTATGGATTGCTAAAACGCACATTGGTCATTCAGTACTCTTTTAACTCAGTTATTTACTTTCATGTTTCAGTTTCAGTGCGAGAGCTTGGTATGGTTCCTTACATTAAGATCTTCATGGATGAAGCTCAGTATCGAGGTCCCACTCTATGCATTTTGGAGCATCTTGCCGAGCTGAACCCCGAGGAGTTCATGAGTACTGCCATAGGAGCGCTCTGCTCTTCCACACAACATGAGCTGACTTTGAAGCGGGACATCTTACAGGTACTCGCTCCCAACATGCACCCAAATGAGACACCGATCCTTGCATGATCTCAGCTTGTAGTCCTCATCTCACATCAAATCATAACAAATTGTAATGCACTTGAAATATAATTAGCAAGTGAATTTATTTTCTTTACATGCGGGAAGCTGATTAGATTATTGACAAAGCAGATTGATTTGCTAAACCAGGTTTAGCTGTTAACTCTGGACCGATTTGATTAGCCCAGCAGCATTGTGCGGTGCTGCTATCCGATCGGTGAATAGGCCTGAGATCTGATTAGGCTTAACAAGGTTACACACGGCGGCACGGTGGACGATTGGTTAGAGTGTCTGCCTCACAGTTCTGAGGACCGGGGTTCAATCCCCAGCCCCACCGGTGTTGAGTTTGCATGTTCTCCATGTGCCTGCGTGGGTTTTCTCCAGGCACTCCGGTTTCCTCCCACATCCCAAAAACATGCATGGTAGGTTAATTGAAGACTCTAAATTGCCCGTAGGTGTGAATGTGAGTGCGAATGGTTGTTTGTTTGTGTGCCCTGCGATTGGCTGGCAACCAGTTCAGGGTCCACCCCGCCTTCTGCCCGATGATAGCTGGGATAGGCTAGAGCACTCCCGTGACCCTTGTGAAGATAAACAGCTCAGAAAATGGATGGATGGATGGAGGTTACAGACCTACTGTATGAGTCAGATTTTTATAGATGGCAATGAGAGGCGCTCTTACTTGCAGATATTGTGTGTGCGTCGGCTGGTGTGTGATTCTTGTGCTGTGTGCTGTTTGTGCTAACGTGGTTAAAGCAGGTGGCAATCAGATTGGCTCTGACCCGTGCTGCCAAGTGTTCAGAGCCATTGTGATTACTCCGGTTTCACTTAATCGCATTTGCCCCTGCGTTGTGCCTCACACTTTACCTACCTGATGGATTAGCTCACCAAATTAAATTAAGATAATCTGATTTAGTTGACCTCCAAAAACTATTACCAGAAATGATTTATGATATATCTATATGTTTCATCTATTTTTCATCGCAATGTTTTAATTGACTGCAGCTCGTTTTGAAAACTTTCTGTCTACCAGACTATTTATCCAACTGCTCACCAGCTCTTTTTGTCAAATGTCTCTTTCCTGGACGTCAGTCTATGTTGAAGGTGCTGGAGAGTCCAAATAGCTTCGACGCTTTCCGACGGGCCGGCGGCTTCACTGGACTGCTCTCACTCGTGCTCGACATGGAAGGTGCTCTGGCCGACCCTCCACGGGGAGAAGTGTGGCGGTCTGTCGGTCATCAACAGTTGCTCGACCTCCTCCTTCTCGCCCTCCACATCTTGTTCTCCGCTGTGCATCTGCACGCGGTGAATGCACACTTTTTTCAGACTGGCGGCTTTTACGAGAAGATGGCTGAGGCTCTCCTCCAGCTGGGCTGCTTCCACTCTGAGAGGAGCAGGTGGGAGCCAGACGAGGGATGCTTTATCAATACTGTAGAAGACCACCAGCTTCTTGGAAGAAGCTTCCATCAGTTTGTTGAGTTAGCAGAAGAGGCGCCTGCATGTCACTCCTCCCCATCTGTCAAACTTTCTGTCACTCTTCAGATTTGCATTAGGCTCCTTTCCTATCTTGATCACTTTGCTACAGGCCTCCACTCCCCTCTCGATTTTAGTTTTGGCCTAGAACCTGAGAATGGGTGTGAAGGAGACCGAAAGAAACTAACTGGAACAGTACGGCATGAAGGGATGCATTCAATGTCACCTCCTGCCCACGTGGGGCCAGTGCAGCAGGAGACTTGTAGAACCACAGGAACGAACATCTCCACAGTTTTAGAGTCCCAGTCGAGGTGGTGCTTTTCACTCACGTCATACACAAGTTGTTGGAGGAAGATTTGACATGCGTTAACAAGATTTTCTCTTTGACGTACAGTAGGTTCACTTGTGATCATGTTATTCTTCACCCTGGAGCTATTCGAGTCATCATGACTCTCCTTCCATTCATCTTTACACCCGAGGACATACAGGTATTTTTTTCAACCATGATGTCACAAGGCCATGCAACATCTCTACTTAATTCCGCTCCTTCTTTCTCAGCTTTCAATGGAGGTCCAGCTTGCAGTGGCGAACCACATTCAGTCAGCGGTTGAATCAGAACGAAATCGTCAGATCATGTGTGAGGGGGGGCTTCTCTCCACACTCCTGACCCACTGTCGCAGTATGCTGCTCACTCCAAAGGACCCGTTACATCTAACTGTTACACGGATCCTGGAAAGGCTCTCCTCCCAAGCCATTACAACTTCAGACTTCAGGTTAAATACGTCTTGTCTGAAATAATCTTTTCAATATTTCCCGACATTTGAGCCAAAAATATTTGATCACTTTGTTTCTGTCTTTTTCAGAAAATTTCTGTGTTTAGCAGACCCTCTTATGTGCTTGGCAGACAAGACTGGAGTGCCATCAAAACCACAATGCCCCACAACAGGAGAAGCAGCTGGTACTATACTTTTGAGAACATATTTGCTTTATATTTAACATACAGTATATTGCATTTCCTCAAATAGTATTAGTCCCTATAATAGAAGCCATGCGCCAATTATTCGCCGAGTGGGGTCATCCACTGAAATACATAAACACCTCCCTTTTCCATGATGAAAAAAGCTTAGGCTCAGGTATTTCAGATAATAAGCTTTAATGTTCACACACAGACATTAGTTAACTGCTGATCCCAGTTGAACTGCTTTGGTAACCAAAAACAGCAGCACTGAGGTACATAAACAGTTTTTCAGATGACTGTGTGTTGAGCTGTTGTAAACGAGTTCCATAAGCAGTCTCAAATATGATCTTGCATTATGAGGAGATGCCATCTTTAAAGGCAGTTAGTATTTTCATAGACTCTAGAATGTAGTCACTCCACAGTGTTGTGTATGTCCATTTTTTAGTTTCTGGTGAGCTAAGTGATTTAGTTTTGTTCTGCCCAGTGTGCCTCAGTTCTTGCAGTTTCTCTACATTTCTCCATAACAGTCCTATTTTTTAATTTAGTTTTGGATTTCACTGTCACTTGGCATAAATTATAATACACACAACAGTAATATTATTTAATACATTTTTTAAATTCATTTGTACAAATAAAATCGACATCCCCCAACTACAGTTGAGTAAATGAACATCCCGCAGGCGATACCGTTCCCGATACAGTAACTTCCCTATTAGGTAGAACAATCACACTCTAATGTGCTATATTGGAATGCATTCAAGGTGGTGTGTGGGATACATTGTGGCAATCTCCATTTTGATTTGCTGTTTCAAACACAGTAACACTAGGTTTTCTTTCCTGTTGTTTCCTCCAGATCTCAGCACAAAGGCAGACACAATAACAGGGTCATCAGCTAAGACACTAAAGCGTAACTTCAGCGTGTTACAGTCTACGACTTGCAACAAATCTTCTGCTGGTTCCACCATTCCTGCTCACCAGATCATCAGTGTGGTGTCCATGACGTCACCCCGCACCTTTCGGCCACATCGGATCTCCGCTACACCGGCCTTTGTAGAGTTTGACATGAGTGAGAGTGGCTACGGGTGAGACGTTACCTGAGCTAGATCCCATTAATTGTATGAGAATATGTCTGATTAATAAATTGATTAAATGCTGCCACATTGTTGTGCTTTGCAGCTGCCTTTTCCTGCCTTCACTGGCCACAGTGAAGGGCGTAACAGCCGATTCTATCTCAACTGGTGGAATAGGAGGAGGTAAGAGTCCAAATGTTCAACAGACGCATGTATTAATAAATTAAAGCAAGATGTCTTCTTATCATCGCTTTCTGTTTGTTTCGTTAGACTGCCGTGGTTTCCCTCCCACAGCCGGTCTTTCCTTTTCCTGCTGGTTTCAGATCAACAGGTTTAGTTCAGCGTGTGATTCCCACCCAATCAGACTACTGACGGTTGTTCGGCACATGTCGCGGACAGAGCAACAATACATCTGTTTCTCTGTCTCCTTCTCAGCCTATGATGGCTGTTTGGTCCTCTCCACTGAGGAGGAAGCCTTTACTTACTTAGGTAAGAAATATACAGGTTTGGATTATTTGTAATGTACTGTACATACCTGTCACAATAGCTCTTCAAAACTGTCCATTTAAACATTGTTACGCTATTAACCCTGTATCATCGGTCCATCACCGGTTTTCTCTATGTAACGTCGACTGTTTGAATGTCTTTCATCACGTTGGAAAATAGATATGATGGAGCCAGAGGTGAGCACCCCGACCACTTTGCCCACCTCGCTGAGGTTTCGTTGCTCCAGCTTGCTGGTCCCGGGTCAGTGGCACCATCTTGTTGTGGTCATGGCCAAAGATGTAAAAAAGAGCTGCATGGCTTCCGCCTACTTTAATTGCAAAGTACTAGGGACTGAAAAGGTGTGACGACTAGAGAGAGCGCGATATACATAGAGAGAGCTGACATATAATAAAATGAATTAAACATACTGTATGTTCTCAATCAGATGAAATATATTCAGCCGTTTCCTGGAAAGTGTGTCTACATGGACCCCACGGCTGTTATTGACGTGTACGCATTGATCGGAACGCCGTCTCTTTGGAAGGACCACGCTGCTCTGGTGTGGCGTATTGGACCGTCTTACCTTTTTGAGAAGGCTTTGAGCCCTGAGCTTGTAGGTGTCATATACTCTCAAGGAACTGCCTATCTGGGCAACTATCTGGCTTTGCGTAACAAAGGCAAGTGTATGACATTGTGTCCATTTATTTTAGCATTTCTTTCTTGATTAACTAACTTTCCATGAAAAAAATTAGACTTATTTTCGGTTACATCACAGGTGTCAAACTGGTGGCCCAGGGGCCGGATCCGGCCCGCAACATAATTTTATGTGGCCCGCGAAAGCAAATCATGTCGACTTCATGTTTCTTGTGAAAATACCAAAATTGGTGTCTCGTATAATGTTGAGATATTGCAAGCATTTTATGTTACCAATCACCTTTTTGAAATAACTGTAATAATAGTTGAACATTTTTTATTGGCTTCTGATTTTAAAGCTAGTTATCCATCCATTTGTTGTGTATATGTCATTATATGAGACAATATATGAGACGAGGGAAGCCATAACTACAACGTGGCCCGCGACAAAAATGAGTTTGACATTCCTGGGTCACATCATGACTGTCGGTTACAGTAGAATAAAGAATAAAGCTTCATTAGTCCCACAATGTGGAAAATCTGGATATTTTTAGTAAAAAGTAAATTGGGATCTTTACAGGCTAACCCTGCATCATGCTCATTAAGTCAAAACACGTTTAACATCACTTGTTTTCTTTTAGTTAATTTATGAAGACAACAGTTTACAGTAACATATACAAGTGTATGCAATTCTCACTACAATTACTTTGGTGTGGAGAGTAACAATTTATAAAACAAATGCTTATAGGCTGGTCCAAAATGAGCACAACAAAGTGAACAATCTGGGTATATTGGAGAGGTTTATAATGGGAATATCGGTATGTCCCATATCCTAATTGTTTTATTTGATTCATTATATAACTTTTTATCCTTTTTATACTCAACAGCTCAAGACTGATTACTTTAATCCAATTTATTTATCTTTCAGAACTGGTTTTATTTCCCCTCATTTGTTCCCAGATCCAGAAGCAGAGTCTTTCCCTCTCCGGTTGGTTCCTGAGGAGAGGATTACGTTTGGTATCAACCTAGCAGTTTCCACATTAACAACTGTTGTGCACATCAGAGAGAACTACAATGAGGTGGACTGCAGACTGATTGCTAAAGAGGTGCGGCCAGTCCTGTCTTTAATACCCATTTGCTTTTAGGTACATTATAAAAGTCATCCATCTAATTCCAGCTAGGGATAACCTCTCGAGACCAGTCCACTCCAGTGTTCCTGGCTCATAACATCAGTCAGCACCTGAGCGGCACTGCACGCACTATAGGAGCAGCACTGATTGGACATTTTGGTGAGTAATGTACATTATTTATTTTTAATGTAAAGTTTCTTGAATTCCTGCAAGTGCATTTTAAAGCACATTACCTCTTTATTGTAGGTGTCCGCACATTCATCCCCAGAAGAGCCTCTGATGGGTTTCTGTATGTGGGTGGGCCTGCAGTTGTTCTCAGTCTAATTGCAATGGCAGCAGATGACAGCTCCCTGTATGCAGCGGTTAAGGTGCTTCTCTCTGTTCTGGAAACGAATTCTGCCATGCAGCAGGAAATGAACCGCATCTGCGGTTACAAGGTCTGTTCCAAATAACTAAGTACCGTATTTTCACGACCATAGGGTGCACCGTATTGAAAGGCGCAGTCTCAGTTACGGGGTCTATTTCTGTATTTAACACATACATAAGACGCACCGTACGATTGGACGCAGGCATGGTCAAACATACGCTAGCTTAAAACATACGGTAGCATGCATGCACGCTAAAACAATGTTTTTAAAAAGACAGTGGGAGCAAAACTGAGTTCGGTTGTACTTTATTGAAGTATTTAACAATGTGCTCACATTCTTTTTTTTTTTTTGATCAATCCTCATCCACAAATCCATCAAAGTCCTCATCAACCAAAATGAACAGCTGGGCAAGTTCTCAATCAAACATGCCAGGTTCGAGTCAGTCTCGTTGCCGTGCGAAAGCTCGAACAACAGTGCAAGCAGACACGTTAGCCCCAGCATCCACAATCCATTTACAAATTGTGGCGTAACTCTTAGTAAGTCTTAGTAAAGCTGTGTTCGCCATCTGTCATCCATGGCTCCTACGCCGCTCACTTCACTTTGAACGCCCTGTTTTCACGGATGTCCAGCGGTTCGTCAAGCCTCCCAGAATGATGGCAAGCCCCGGGTTATTGCACTCAGTCGAATGGTGACTGTAGAGACGATTCTCCCGGCTGTTCTTTGCTCACTAATCCATTGCTCGAGTTGGTCTTCCAACTCCGGCCACCTCGCCTTGTTTCCGCGTTTTGTTTTTCTTTTTTTTCCGCGGAAACTCAGCTTCGTCTTCTTGACTTGGCGAAGCTCGTTTTCCTGCTTCCTCCACTTGTGAACCATGGATTCGTTGATCTTGAATTCTCTCATGACTGGTCGATTCCCATGTTCCTCCGCGCAACTGATAGCTTGCAGTTTAAACTGTGCTTCGTAAGCGTCTCTCTTCGTAGCTGACATTTTTGGGGGTCCTTAGCCAAACCAATGTTGTTTTGCAGAATGCACACCCCGGAAATGCTCCCAGTCAGTCAAGCGGTAAAAAAAACCAAAAACAAAAAAACAAACCTACTTCACACACCCTTCCCCTGTGCTCAGCCACGTCCGTTTTCCTCTGTGTAAGAAGCGTGTCGGCAGGAAATGCTAAAAAAAAATAAAATAAATAAATAAAAAAGTCAAGCGGAGCGCTCATCACACAACAACATTTATAGATGTTGGAACTCGGTGCACACATACGGCGTGCCGCATTATAGGGCGCCCTGTTCATTTTGGAGGAATTTTAAGACTTTTAAGTGCGCCTTAGTTTCGTGAAACTACGGTAGCTCAAATTTACATTCCATTTCTTACATATAATTTTACTCTCTACCAGCTGCTTGCTTTCTTGCTGAAAATGAAGCGTAATCTGGTCCGCCACAGAACCTTTCAGTTGATTCTGTACCTCTCGAGTTCCATGGAGCTTAGCTGTGGCTCGGACTGTCTGCAGAACGAAGCTGCTTTCCAGGATCTGCTATTGGACCTGGAGGTACACATTTAAAGATAACCCTACTGGTCTAAGGAATATCATACAAATCCATGACTTACACTGTCTCATCTTGTCAGGTGTGGAAGAACACGTCTGAAAATCTGGATATCTCAGTCCTGGGCCACTTTGCAGAGATCTTGAAGTCCCCAAGGTAGTTTCCATGGTCACTCACCATGTTACCAGGCAACACAGCATTAATAAAATCTTATGATTTACTCACATGATGACAAGTTATGCAACTACTGGACACTGAAATTAAGAGACTCTTATTCGGCATTGACAGCAAATCTTGTCGTCTACACTGTCAACATTTTGCAGAAGCCTGTCATTAATATCATGCTTGTGGATCATGGGAAAGTCCACCAGAGATAGGTTTACAGTCTGTGTGACAGAAGAGCCTGGACTGAATTGAATAAGATTCACTGTAAATAAAACAGAATGTGACAGACGTTATCTCTGTATCCTCAGCAATGAGAGCAGGATTGCAGCGGTCATGTGCAGAATGGGCGTGTTACCATATCTGCTGTTTGAGCTGTGTGACCCTTCTGTGACTTATCAAAAAGTCAAGGTTGTTTCTTGTGTCATCACATGCCTCCTGAACGCTCACATCACTCCTCTGGATATAAGCAGGTACTACCTGAACGCATGCTAACTGGATGTTTTCACAATATATCATTATAAATGGCCATCGTTAGTTCAGTTTTGTGTAGAATGACATGATAAACCATAAGTGGGGATATACTGATGATTTGTCACCCATCCGATGACAGCTTAGAAATTGTGGAGCTTTATTCTGAGTTTTAGGTCATTGTTTAACTTTCTTCCCGAAAAATGAAATGTTTTGATTCACCCTCCCCGTCCTATAAACTAGCTCTTTTTAGGAAAATAGCATTGTGTATATATATACAGTATACGTATACTCACTGGCCGCAATATTATGTTATGGTGTGATATTTAGCTTCATTACAGTGACATCAGATCAGCGTGATGCAGTCAAATTGTACCACACTGCAATCTACATATTGTACATGTTTCCTCTTTCTGACTTTGCTAATCGAAAATAACCAGGATGAAGTTTTGGATACAAAACTCTAGTAGTGTAGATATTGTAGATTGTGTCTGTGCACCTTACGTTGTGGTCAGTTGGAATAATTTGGAACAAGGGTCTCCAACAGGGAGCTAGGTTCAGCCTCTTGGTGTTTTACAATTCAGACAATCCCACCTCAAATTACCACAATATACATTACATTATGTGTTTGGTTGACAATCTGTTATACTACTGTACAAGTACTGTAAATGTTAGAAGCTGTATAAATTAAACACAAGTTGCTCTCAGCTGCTTTTATTTTTTCTCTCTTAGTGTAAAAGGTTGGAGACCTCTGATTCTGTAAGATAAAAAGCTATCGTTGATGGCCAGTCTGTGTGAAAACTGTTGCATATTTTGTCAGACTTGGGCTCTTCCTGATCTACACACTCCCTCCTCTTCGTAATGCGGTTGAAAGCCATGGCATGTCTGACTGTGATCTTTCCCAAGATACAGAAGGTAACACATGACAACCTCTTCACGAAAGACACCTTCTGACTTGTAATGACCCAGATGCCTAATCTATGTTATCTTAGTTAAAGGTTCTGCTCCCGTCAGCCTCATGTGGATCCGCAACCAGCTGTTACTTGTTCTTTGTGACATCCTCAGCTCAGACAGCCCTCTGATCAAAGAGTAAGTTCCATGTGTTACTGCTTTGCAAAACCAAAACAGGATGTAATCAAATTTGCCATAATGTCATGGAAGAAACTGTAACTTGTGCTGTCTTGTTCGCCGTAAGTCAGCAGAATACAGTCTATGATGTCCTGGGCATCGATTGGTTCCTGCTCTTCCTGAAGCCGCACCTTCACTCTTCCACTGTGAAACTGGGTCTCATCCTGCTCACACGCTTCCTTTCCTGTCCGACGCACCAGAGCAACTTCAGGGAGGCGGTGCTCCCCGGAAGCCTCATAGACTGCATGAAGGAGCCCTTTGTCATTATGAGTACATATTAGTTCAATAATTACTAGAAATCAGATGAATACAATTGCGGCTTTTTTCATTAGATTTTTGTTTTGATAAGAATGCGTGTGGAGCATAGGGTCGCAAAGGAGCAGAAAACAGCTGGTAAAATTTTAGTTGGGGAATTTGGTTAAATCTCCATACAAATTTAATGTTTTGGTTTTGTTTTGTTTTTTTACATCACAGATATCAACATTGAATAGGCTACACATATTTTCTGTATACTGATTTTAATTTCCGTTGAATGTTTTCAAAATGCCGGCACAGTGAATGACTGGTTAGCACATCTCCATCACCGTTCTGAGGACTGAGGTTAAAATCCCGGCCCCGCCTGTGTGGAGTTTGCCTGTTATTCCCTGGGTGGGTTTTCTCCGGGCACACCGGTTTCCACCCACATCCTAAAAACATGCGTGGTAGGTTGATTGAAGACTCTAAATTGCCCGTAGGTGTGAGTGTGAATGGTCATTTGTTTCTATGTGCCCTGCGATTTACTGGCGACCGGTTCAGGGCGTACCCCGGCTCCTGCCCGAAGATAGCTGGGATAGGCTCCAGCAGCCCGCGACCCTAGTGAGGAGAAGTAGTAAAGATAATGGATGGATGGGTGTTTTCAAAATTAAAATTAAAATTTTTTGCAACATTACCAGTGCCCCACAGATCCAGTCGACAGCATTGTTTTTAATTCCATGGTCTATTTTACAGTATACCTTTTTTTTTTTTTTTTTTTTTTTTTAAAGTTCTTTATCTGAATTATTTTCCTTCGATTGTGCCTGTTTGACTCGTGATGTAGTCATTTTTCTCTGTCTAGAGGCCCAGGTACATCACCCCTTGGTTGGCCATTTTAATAGTTAAGGGGCAGTTATGTGCCCTAAAAACTCTGGCAACACGTGGCCAGGAAAATGTGTGACCCAAAATTAGCATATCCCTTGTTTTCCTTTTCCCCCCAGACAACCTTCGTGCTCACTCTTGGTCATATGAATGTTCCAGTGCTGCATGCCCTGGTTTTGATGTTCTCCAAGGTCTTCTGGTCAGACATTTTCAGCTGCCGCAAGTCTATGAAGCTTTGGCTGCTCTGCTGCTTGGAAGGAGGGTCAGCCACTCTGCAGACAGAGAGGTGAGTATTTTTGCTTGGATTGACATAAATGGGGCAGCACAGTAAATAGTGGTCAGCGCATCTGCCTCACAGTCCGTAGGTGTTGGGTTTGAATCTTGGCTCAAGCACTCCTGTGTGCAGTGGCCAGTGTTTTCACCGGCGACTGCGGCTTCTTCCCACCTTCCAAAATATGCCATGTTAGGTTAATTGAATACTCTAAAAAAACTCTAAAAATGTGAATGGTTGTTTGTCTATATGCGCCACGCCATTGACTGGGGACAAGTCCAAGTTTCAGATGATCACTCAGCTCTAGCTCATCCTCGACCCCAATGAGGAAGTGCTATAGAAAATGGATCAATGGATTGATGATATATTTGTTGATGACATCCAAATCCTGCCACATGTAATGTACAGGTGAACTTGGATGACTCCCTCCAGTCATTGATTGACAGCCAAGCACACACTCCCGCCCCACAGCTCTGTGTGGAGGCCGCAACATTAATACTCGAACTGGTCAAAATCATCATCACGCAAGTAAAAACATTAAAAATGCAACTATTTGTTACTTCTGAATTACATTTTAAGTTGAATCAATGACAGACTATCTTTCGAACAAAGCACCGACCATGCACTGATGCATCATGGGCGTTGCAGCTCCTAGCCAATGTGATGCAGTTCTTCTGCCTACTGCATAACCTTCGACCCCGAGACCCACTGTGGGCATCCACAGTGTTCCTCCATGCACTTGTTGCCGTTATGTTCCCCTGGCAAAGTGCTGAGGTCTGTGCTTTAAATTTGCTTTATTTTCTATGTCATTTGTACCTGGTCTTTTTGGCTGATTGTGGCCTTTTTTCAGGGTGAACTTGAGCTGTGTAGAATAACCGAATGTGAGGATGAACTCAGAATTCATTCACCGAGGAAGCCAGTATGTGACTTTATCCGTATTCTGCTGATGGACAGTCTTCTCAATGTGTCTGGCAACAGCAACACACATCCTTTAGTGTTACTGGTGGAGGTAAATAAACACAAATGATACAATAGCAAGCTATTGCTCTGAAAATCACAGCCATACATTATGTGTACACTTTTTGTTGCATGTTAAACCTGCAAAACTATTATTTCTCCAGAAGGTGCCACTATTTGCTTAGGTACCGATTAAATAGGGCAGAGCATTGGCACTTATGATGGAATTACTGTACTTAGAAGAAAGAATAAACACAGAATGGCTGTGTTGAGCATTTTCCAGTCTCATGTTGCAGGAAGTTCTAAAATATAATAATACTCATAAATATTATAGTTCTGTCCAGATGGTGCAACGATGGAGCAGAGGCAGAGTTTCCAGACTGAGCTGCTGGAGTTCATCATGGACGTCATCTACATATTCAGCAATGATAAAGAAAACAACACTCACCTCATATCACAAGGTAACATGAGCATGTACATTATCTTTATTCCTAAATGTACCTGTTTATTCATTTATTTTTGTATCCAAATGTAATATGGTATTACAATACAGAATATAATTTAGGCTCCAAAGACAAGAGACCTGCAGACCAGATGTGCACGTTAATGGGTAATGTGCTGCTCTTCAGTAAGGTTCTGGTACAGGCACTTTACAGCGGAACATTCCTGGGGGCCTCAGAGACTTTGCTCAACTTCCTTGCAGATCAGATTGTTGTGGTGAGATGAGCGCACACAAACATACTGTATGCTCATGCTCCTTATCTAAACACTCAGCTGTGGACAAACCATGTCACGCTGTATTCAGCATGCTAAGACCAGCACACCGAAGCATTAAAAGAAACATATTGCATTTGCAGGATTTCTGTAAGCGTCAATCTGAACATCTGTTTACATGAAATAATTCCACAAATGCATTAATGTTACATTTTATTTGCTAAAGGGAAATGTTCTCCCAAATGTGTAGGAAGCCTATGCAACCTTGAAAGTGAAGTTGAAAAGAAATGTAAAATGTGTAATTGTACCTTAATAGTTTCTGATATTTTCTATTGAGAACACTGGAAGCATACATTGCAAAGTAACTTAATTTACATCATATTTAGTTCATTAAATCTACTATCTATTGTGATACATAACAGGAAAGAATGAAGTACCTCTGATATTTCATTCTGACCAGCACTATTTCTTTATAATTTAGGCCCTGGAAACAGGCCAAACTCACAAGGAGAAGACAGTCTCAGCTCTCTACTCCTGCACAAATAAGGTCCTGCTCTACTTCCTGTCCCAACCCCGACATTCCAGAGCTGAGTTGAAGGGCATCATTAACACATTACAAACAATCAATGATCGCTGGGACGTTCTCTTGGCAACTTACAATTCAAACGTGAACTTTATCACATGTTTTCTTCATTGTCTACTATTGATTGGATCTGGCAGGTAAGACTAAACTCTGGTGCAGGGACACAAATTTGCACACGTGTAAACATTGATATTTAAACTGATGCAATCTTTTTTGTTTTGTTTTTATTTTGTTTTTTAATGAAGTTACCCCGAAGGTTTTACATGTGGAACTAAAAAAGTGCACAACAGGAAGGTTTTCGCCAACCTGTTCCCCACCAAAACACAACATGAAGTGGTCATAGAATCTGGGGCAGAATTTCCTATTGGTATGAAATTCAACACTTAAGCACGACATTTTTCTCTGTGTATTCGAACTTTTTCTTTTTTAATGCTTTTGAGAGAAATTTGCATTTATTTGTGTCTCAGATGACAGAGAGCTGGTGTCCTTGGCAAAAGCCTGCTGGTCCAAGGTGATGAATGAGCGACGGCACACCCTAGAAGAAGCGTACAAGATTGAGATCTCAGCCAGCCACACTGCTGAGAGGGCAACTGTGAATATGACTGACATCAGCCCATTGTGGGAGGAGACGGCACACAAAGCCTGGCTGCTGCACTCTGGTTAGCTCTTACGATGCATCATTATAATATAATTACAAAACAAAAAATATATAATGTGAATAAAATTTTATAATAGATATAATACTATGAAATATAATAAATACTGTACAATGTTTTGATACGTATATGATGTGCTACAATACAGTACTATTAGTTAGGAAGATGCAATATTATGCGTTACGCTATGATTAAAATTAGATATGCTCCAATAAGACAGCACGGTGGACGACTGGTTAGAGCGTCTGTCTCACAGTTCTGAGGACTGGGGTTCAATCCCCGGCCCCGCCTGTGTGGTGGTTACATGTTCTCCCCGTGCCTGCGTGGGTTTCCTCCCACATCCCAAAAACATGCATGGTAGGTTGATTGAAGACTCTAAATTGCCCGTAGGTGTGAATGTGAGTGCGAATGGTTGTTTGTTTATGTGTGCCCTGTGATTGGCTGGCAACCAGTTCAGGGTGTACTCCTCCTGCCCGATGATAGCTGGGATGGGCTCCAGCACTCCCGCGACCCTTGTGATGATAAGCGGCTCAGAAAATGGATGGATGCTCCAATAAAACATGTATATGAAATGACACCATAAAATAAGACATAATCCATTCAATGTGATATAATACCTTACTATGTAATTAGATATGATAACATATAATAAGAGATATTGTATGCCATATGTTTCATACACACTTCTGAAATAACAAATTTGATAACATTATGTGGGGTAAATCATCTCATTGTCATTGCGCCTCCGAGC